>NC_087166.1:17941265-18033765 GCF_035594125.1 Scylla paramamosain | reverse complement strand
TGAGGCACTGAACAGTACCAAGTTTGTTCTGCCCCAATCAGAAAATTTAGAGAGATCAGAAGTCAGGCGTACTGAGGCTTCCCTGAGTGAGATGTTTACTTCTTGAAGGGCTACATGCCTATAAGGAAAAAAAAAATAGAGAGAGAGAGAGAGAGAGAGAGAGAGAGAGAGAGAGAGAGAGAGAGAGAGAGAGAGAGAGAGAGAGAGAGAGAGAGAGAGAGAGAGAGAGAGAGAGAGAGAGAGAGAGAGAGAGAGAGAGAGTTTTTTTTTTAAGGTGCCAGTAAAAAAAAATTTTTTTCTATCTATTTTGGTGAAATTCTGCCCTGTATTGAGAAACTGTCGTATGTGAAATATATATATATATATATATATATATATATATATATATATATATATATATATATATATATATATATATATATATATATATATATATATATATATATATATATATATATATATATATATATATATATATATATATATATATATATATATATATATATTTTTTTTTTTTTTTTTTTTTTTTTTTTTTAAGGTGCCAGTAAAAAACGATTTTTTTTTTTTTTTTAATCTATTTTGGTGAAATTCTGCCCCGTATTGAGAAACTGTCGTATGTGAAATTTTAGCCAGTTCGGTCAATATTTAGGGGTGGTGGATCGTGAATGTTTATTTGCTTTGAAGACTAACAAAGGGCTTCGATTTGTGGATGGCGTGAGGAATGCTTGCTGGTCTTATGGATCCATTGTGCTCACCGGCAGGGCTGCTGGTCCCCCTCGTTTTCGAAAACGAGTGTTAATTCCTCAGTGGGAGGGGATCATGTGTAGCCGACGTACTCATTCTCGCCAGCTTGGATAGCTAAGGCTGGACTCTGCTGTCCCTGGCTGCTTATGGCGGTATTGCTCCACAAGCTGGAGGAAGAATTGCCTTTGCTCCTCGTCTTTCTTGAGTCGGAGGTTGAATGTCTGTATCAGGGCGATCCCTCTCTCTGCCGTGTAGTTGGAAATGCGTAGTCCCTCGATACGGTACCAGGCTTCCACGTAGGACTCATCCTCATACCATCGTCGTGTAATAGTTGAGAGGAAGTCCCTCTGAATACCCAAGGTATCAAGGAGGTGGGGCGACGCCTACGTTGCGAAGGATGCGAGAGCTGCAGTTGGTAGCCTTGTTTCGGAAGTGGTGATCTGTTGGCGAGGTTCTGCCGCTCCTTCCTTGTTGAGCATCTCGTCAACAACCTCTTGCTTCACGGAGGCGGGAAGTCAGGAATCGAAGAGGGTTCGTTCATGTACTAAAATTGGTGCCCCACCACCACGATGCACGTCTTTTGGATGGCGTCGTCGTCGTATCCGAGGATGCCCTTGGCGGGATCGAGGTCGTTGGCAGGAGCGTTGGTTGGAATTATCGTCTCAAACCACATCATGACATACACCTCGAAGCCAAAGAAGAAGGATCGCAGAAGGGCTGCCATCTCATGAGAGGTAACGAGCCTCCCCAGCTGATCACGAAATACCACCATCTTCAGGGTATAGATGATGTGAGCCATTCATCTCGTTCAGCGGAGGGCACCAGGGCGGCGGAACGAGATCTTTTCAACAACTTCCCCCAAGCAGGTGATTCTTAGCTGAGCAAGTTCCTTGTAGTCATCACGCAGATGTTTTCTTCGAAGGATCCGCATAAGACATTTAATGATCATCTCACGCTTGGCGTTGAGGATCGCCAGAAGGTCTCCATCTGTGAGGAGTTGGCTTGACGTCTGGTTAATGATTGGCCAGTGTTGCTTGAACCGGCCCAAGATGGTGATATCAGGCCCTGAAAATAGCCCCATGCACAGGGAGAAGGCCTTGTCGATGACAAGTTCCTGCACATGGTAATGGCATGAGGCAGACAGCAGACGTCGGCCGTTTTTTTTTTTTTTTTTTTTTCCAACAGCGTGGAGGCTCCATTGCGGATACCGGTGTTGCTCGGGGTTCTATCTAAGCACATCGCCACGACTTGATCACACACGCCCAGTCTTCTAATGCCTCATAAACAGAGGTGGCGGCTGCTTCGCTTGATTCGATTGGCTGCCTGGCTGCCAGGAGCTTCTCCTCTCCTTGTTTAGTGATGAGGATGGCAAGCCTGTCTCCTCGACTTCCATAATCTTGCGGGAGGATCTTCCCATCCCAATGAACTGTAAGGGGATGCTGAGGTCCGGACTGCTTGATTTCCTCTGCCAAAGAGGCCCGGCACTTTTCTCGACTGACTACTGGAATTCGGATTGAGGATGAGCCCCTTGGGGTCGTGACCCAAGGTACTGGCAGGTGCGGCCACAATCCAGAAGGCGAGGCGGCTGCTCACACTTGTACGATCCAAGGTCACAACCAGGTTGGAGGATAGGACCGTCTTGGTCCCCCTAGTTTTCATAAGCTTTGGTGGAGAAGCGTCCCCACCGTCGGAGGATGAAATCCAGCTGGGGCTCCGACGGGAAGGACTTGAGTATTCGGACGAGGAAGATTCCACTGTAGCACTCAATTCCAGAGCTCACTTCTTGATTGAGAGGTCAGCTGCTTTCTCACACCGACAGACAGCTTTCTTTATCTTCTTGTCTAGTCTTGCCATGGAGCCACATCTCCTTTTCTCCCTCTCCGCTAGGAGGAACTCTTTGTCCTCGTCAATCATCTTCGGGGTGAGGGCTTCCGCGTGGGCGCAGTCGAAAAGATCAGGGAGTCTTTCTCCGAACGCCTTTTGTTTCAGGTTTGGCGCAGATCCTGGACTCCCCTTGCTTTTTCCGAGGAGCTTCCATTCATTGAAGAAAGCGAGGACTTTCCTGCTGATGCTTGTCTCAGCAATGGTTGGAGTCTGGGCCTGCACCCAGAACTCCTGCACTTCATTCGCTACCGCAGCGGCGTTTTATCCCACAGGGATCAGTATTAGGGACATTGTTGCTTTTAATATATATCAATGACTTGTATAGTGGAATTAGTAATGATGTTAGTAAATTTGCGGATGACATGAAGAAAGGTAGATTAATTATAATTAGGTCAGAATTGGATGCCATCGCCTTGCAGTCAGATATAGATAGGAATGAACGGGCAGATGGTAAATGCAGTTTAATATCAACAAATGCAAAGTACTTAGCGTAGGTAGAGGAAACCCTCACAGTATCTACACAATAAGCAACGAAACTCTGACAGGTTCAAGGTACAAAAGGAAATTAGGAGTTGTAGTTAGCTCTGAACTCCGATTAAAAAATCAATACATAGAGGTCAGAAACAGGGTAAATAGGGTATTAGGTTTCATTTTTACGAGTGTTAAAAGTAGAAGTAATATTAAAGTTATATTTGGCGGTGGTCAGACCTCATCTAGACTACGCAGAGCAGTTGTGTTCCCATATCAAAGGAAGAATATAGGTCTATTAGAATTAGTACAAAGTAAAATGCCTAAAGGATGCAGGGGATGATAAGTATTCCTTACAAGGCGAGACTGAAGTTGTTAAATCTACATTTTTTTTAGAAAGACGTAGGTTAAGAGGGAACCTGATAGAAGTCTTTAAGTGGTATAATGGTTATAACAAAATTCTTAAAATCAGTAACCAGGACAGAACAAGAAATAACGGGTTCAAACTCGAAAAAAAATAGGTAAAAAAAAAAATAGGAAGAAATTCGTTCTCAATTAGAGTGGTAGATGAATGCAACAGACACAGAAATCAGGTTGTTTGTGCTAAGACATTACGGATCTTTAAGAGAAGATTAGACGGATTTATGGATGGGGATGATAGGTGGAAATAGATAAGTATATTTCATATAGGGAATGCCATGTGTAAGTTTAATGGTTTCTTGCAGCGTACCTTATTTCTTATGTTTTTATGTTCTACTGGTCTTTTTTTGTTCCTTATGCAGGTTGAGGGATCGTCGAAGGGCATCCCACGACTCGGCAGCTTTGAACCAGTAATTGCTGTAGTTGGTTGGCCTATCAGCCAAACACTTCTCTGAGAACGAGTCGTTGTCGTGACCTGAGGAGGAATATGGAATGAACAAATGACGGTGTGCTGAGGCCTACGTTTGGTAAAGGCATACAAGATTAGAATTGTTAAAATCACTGTGTAGACCGGACAGAAAAGTGAAAATGAATGGAAAGCCGGGATTTCTATGATTGGGGCCTGGTCCTTGATAATGGTATCTTTAGGTTCAATTCGCCACCTTTAAATAACAACCAATCAGGCTGAAATCATACATGTAGTAATTTCTCACAAAAAGGCAGCATACACCCAAAGTAGGCAAGAACATAAGAATTTTGAAAATTTACAATATTCCCTATTGGCACCCTATATCTATCTATCTGTATGTATGTATATATATATATATATATATATATATATATATATATATATATATATATATATATATATATATATATATATATATATATATATATATTGTTATGACCACAAATCCCAGCCCATTCACCAAGCTGCCACACCTGAATTAGTTTCCCTGAGCTATCTCCTATGTGGAGTCCTCCTAGTGCAGTCCTTAAATATGGGTGTACAGGAACACACTAAATTGGGGGCTGACAGACTGTTTTACCAACCCACTGACAAGGGAAATACTCCATCAACACTTAATACCCACAGCTGCAGCAGAATCGACACCCATATCTAGGAAAAACATACAAATGCATACAAATACCATGTATATGGTCGAGGTATAATAACCAATTGGGCTTTTGCCCAATATTAGAGCACGTTTTAGCACGTCTGCTTCTTCCAACTGTTTGATAGTGGCTGCGTGAGAAAGCGCTAAAACTACTTTCCCGTGCTGCTGCTAAGGGGAGGGGGTATAAGGAAAAAAAGAGTGGGTGCAACACACGCACACATACAGACGCGCTCACACCCGCTCCCCGCGCTGTCTTTACTTGAATAAAACATTTTACTTTCACAAACTCTACTGACTAAACAATGAGATGTCTCTTATATTCCCCAATTAATTTTCCGTACTTCCCATTCTTCATTGAATTTGAGTCTCGTGCAGCATTTAGTAGAAGAGTTGCTCTTGATAATAACTTAATTAGTATTCATCCAGCTCCCATACCTTAGTTACTAGAATTTTCAGAAGTAAAGTGTTTTGTTCATACAAGCCAACACAGGGTGTAGTGAGTGAGCAGGCAGGTCTATGTATGTTTGTCGCCATCCTACCCCCACTCTTGTAACTCCTTCCGTAGTAGCAGAATGGGAGAGCATTACACATTGCTTCCCATGATTTAAATCAGTCATAGTCCAGCTACCACTCAAGAAGGCCGTAGAAGGGCATATTGCATGGTTTAGAGGAGACTGGGGAATTTTTACAGTTAGACAGGTCAGTTGCTTTAAGAGGATAATTGAGTAGTTACCGGTCATACGCCCCAGCTTATCTAAGTAGTTTTTGGAGTCTCTACATCAGTCTGCTGGCGAATGTAGTTATAAACATTATATTGAGGGCATGACTCCTCAGCAATGCTGGAGCAAACCGAGTACTCAGTGATACAGTGAGTGTTTGTATGTTTGTGGGCACTTATCAGTATTCATGTCACTTTGCATATTTGTTTTGTTGTAAATGCTACTGTTGGCTGAGGCTGCTCAGCCACAGAGCACCTAAGTGAAGAGCTGTGTAGTTAACTTTAATCCCTACTCAGGCCTGAACAAGGCCTGCCATCCAGGAGGCTGTAAAAGACCTTAATTGGCTAGAGGCTATATCACGCTGTTGGACGTGGGTGGAATTTGATATGAGGGCAATAGTCAAATGGGGTTTTATACCTCAACTATATATGTGTTGTCGTTGTAATTGTTTTTTTTTTTCTTTAGAAGTGGTTGTCGATCCTTCTGTAGCACCAAAAGGCGTCAAACTCGTAGAACTGTAGGGTTGCAGCGTGCGGCGTCACCAAAGGGTGGCACTATGGGTCGGAACCATAGGGAGGAACCATAGGGTGTCACAAAAGGGCAGCACGATAGAGAGTGACTGCAGAGCGTTATTAAAGGGCAGCACCGTATGGCGGCACAGTAGGGCGGCACTTTAAGGCGGCACCGTAGAGCCCCGCGAAAGAGCGGCGCTGTAGCCTAGACCTGTTGGGCGACATTGTAGCATAGCACTGCAGGGCGGCACTGCAGCGAAACACTGTAGGGCGGCATCGTAGAGAATCACCAAAGGGTGGCACCGTAGGGCGTCACCGTAAGGCAGCACCAAAGAGCTGCATCATAACGTAGCACTCTAGGGCGGATACCGTAGGACGTCAAAAAAGGCAGCACCATAGCGTAGCACTGTAGGGCTGCACCATAGGTCGGCACGGTAGAACAACACATATGGTAATGTCGAAACCCAGAGATAACAGCAAACACTGCGTAAGATATCTCCCAGTATAATAGCAAACTGCCAAGTATAGAGTAAACCTAAACGGCCCAGAGGCCAGCCGCTGACTGAGTGAGCAGGTGCGGGTGACGCCACCTATGGAGTGATCAAGAACAAAAGGGAACGAGGGGCGTTGTACATATAAATTAAATATATATGTATAATAAATAGTGGTAATAATGATAATAATGACATAAAGAAAATGCACTTATAATATATACATGGACATCCTATCATATAGCTCGACCACACCTATGCTGCAACCTCGCAGCGAAAACATAAAGAAATACGAGTGGCACAAGCACATCATATAAAAAAAATAAATAAATAATATATATATATATATATATATATATATATATATATATATATATATATATATATATATATATATATATATATATATATATATATATATATATATATATATATATATATATATATATATATATATATATATCGATAGGTTTTGTTTCACAAATATTATTGTAAGAGCAAATAATCAACATACATTTACATACCTCCTTTAACACTTTTTTTTTTGTATGAAGGACATCGGCTAAGTGCAACAAAAATTGAAAAAAAAAAAAAAAAAAACACTAAGATGCCGGTCCACGAATAGGGTCCGAAACGGTAGTAACAGCAACAGCAAGATTTACACGAGAGAATAAACCACATTATCCAATAGCTCGTCCTTGGGTAGACACAAGGTACTGTCCAATGAGCCTCTCACAGCTGATTTACAGCATGACTGACTGCACAGTCCTCCCAGTGCTCCAACCATAGCTCTATCACGGGTACACTTCCCCAAAATCAAATCATCGACCCACACCCCAAGAGGTCAAGCTATATTAAATTACATACGACTCTTCTAAGTATCACGTTGTGCTGAGATGAAGCATGACAATATATACATACACATATATATATATATATATATATATATATATATATATATATATATATATATATATATATATATATATATATATATATATATATATATATATATATATATATATATATATATATATATATAAGGCAAGCGCATTCGAACTCTCTTCCCTTTTGCGGAGATCTCTATTCTTGGAGACATCGACGTTCACTACCAACTCTAGCTTTTCTCACCTTTCACTGGCCATCCCGTTAAACTGGCCTTCAACTTCATCATCCTCCACAACCTAGAGCAATTCCTGACCGTCTTGGGGATATGCCAAATATTCTTGACCTTTTCCTAACCTCTAATCCTTCTGCTTATGCTGTTATCCTCTGTTCTCCGATGGGCTCCTTCGATCACAAACTAATATCTATATCTTGTCCTATCGCTCAAATCCCTCCTCAGGATCCCCCTAAGCGGAGGTGCCTCTGTCTGCTTGTTGGAGGGACCTGAGGAGGTATTTTGTTGATTTTCCTTAGAATGACTACTGCCTCCGTGTCAGAGATCCGCGTCTGTGTGCTGGGCACATAACAGAGGTGATAGTGTCTGGCATGGAGGCGCACATCTCTTACTCTTTTTCTCGACCTAAACCATTGGTTTAACACAGCCTGTTTTCGTGCTATAAATGATAGAGAGGTAGCCCAGAAGAGGTACTTAAGCTTTCCATCACCAGAATCTCATGCACTTTATATTTCTGCCCGGAACCATACATGTCTGCCATGAAGTCTGTTCTCCTACTAGCCACAAACTTCTTCATTAATAGAAAGTGTCAAAACCTTTCAAGATATAACTCCCCTTGTGACTCTCCTCACATCTATCTCTAAAGCTGAACTCATTAGATTACATTAGATGACTCAGGAATTATTTTTTTCATCTCCTCCACCCTCTGACTACTTCATGCTACCTATTAGAATTCCTCGCAATGATGTTTTTTTCTTGGCTCGCTGGCTTAAATACTCGGGAGGATTATGGAGCTTATGGGATCCATCCTATTGTTCTCCGAAACTGCGCCTCCATAAATGCACCTTGCCTAATCAAACTCCTTCAGCTGTGTCAACATGATCATTTCCTTCTTGCTGGAAATTTACCTGCATTCAGCCTGTTCCTAAAAAATGGCAACCGTGTTAATCCCTCAAACTACCATCCTATTGCTTTAATTTTTTGTCTATCTAAAGTTTTTTAATATATCCTCAATAGGAAAATTCTTCAACACATATCACTTCAGAACCTTCTATCTGATCGCCAGTTTAGGTTCCGTCAAGGCCGCTCTATTGGTGATCTGGCTTACCTTACTGAGTCTTGGTTATCCTATTTTAGAGATTTAGGTGAAAATTTTGTTGTTGCCTTAGACATATCAGAAGCTTTTGACAGAGACAGGCACAAAAACTTTGATTTCCGAACTACCTTTCTATGGCTTCTATTCTTCTCTCTGTAACTTCAAGTTTCCTTTCTGACCGTTCTATTGCTGCTCTGGTAGACGGCCACTGTTCTATTAAATTTATTAGCATTGGTATTCCTCAAGGTTCTGTCCTGTCACCCACTCTCTTCTTATTATTCTATTATTATTATTAATGATCTAAACCAAACTTCTTGTCCCATCCACTCCTACGCTGATGAAACCACCTTGCACTTTTCCACGTCTTTTCACAGACATCCAACCATACAGTTCACGCAGGAAAGCAACAGAATGCCTGACTTCTGATCTCTCTAAAACTTCTGATTGGGGTAGAGCAAACTTGGTATTGTTCAATGCCTCAAAAACTCAATTCCTCCATCTATCAACTCGACACAACCTTCCAGACAACTTTCCCCTCTTCTTCAGTGACACTTAACTGTCCCCCTCTTCTACACTGAAATACCTCGGTGTGTCCTTTACTTATAATCTGAACTGGAAACTTCACAGTTCATCTCTACCTAAAACAACTTCTATGAAGTTAGGCGTTCTAAGGCGTCTCCTGTTTTTTTTTTTCTCATCCACCCCCCACTTCCTAGCTACTAATATGTAGATAGGCCTTATCCGCCCATGTACGGAGTATTCCTCACATGTCTGTGAGGGAGGGGATTCCACTCATACCGGTCTTTTATTTAGACAGGGTGGAATCAAAAACTTTTCGTCTCATCAACTCCTCTCTTCTAACTGACTGTCTTCAGCCTCTTTCTCAACACCGCAAAGTTGCATCTCTAGCAATCTTCTACCGCTGCTTTCATGCTAACTGCTCTTCTGAACTTGCTAACTGCATGCCTCCCCTCCTCCCGCTGCCTCGCTGCACAAGACTTTTTTCTTTCTCTCATCCCTATTCTGTCCACCTCTCTAATGCAAGAGTTAACTATTATTCTGAATCATTCATCCTTTTCTCTGGTAAACTCTGGAACTCCCTGGCTCCTTTTGTATTTCCACTTTTCTATAACTTAAACTCCTCCAAGAAGGAGGTTTCAAGACAGTTGTCTTTCAGATTTTGACTAACGCTTCGGACCGGAAGCCCACTGGGCTTTTTATTATTTTTTTATTAGATTTGTCTTGCTCTTGGCCGATGTCCCTTCTACATAATATATATATATATATATATATATATATATATATATATATATATATATATATATATATATATATATATATATATATATATATATATATATATATATATATATATATATATATATATATATACTCGTATATATATATATATATATATGTGTGTGTGTGTGTGTGTGTGTGTGTGTGTGTGTGTGTGTGTGTGTGTCTGTGTGTGTGTGTATTGTAATGTGCAGGGAGCATATTAAAAGGGTGCAACATAAAAAAAAAGTATGTAATAAGAATAATGAGAGAGAGAGAGAGAGAGAGAGAGAGAGAGAGAGAGAGAGAGAGAGAGAGAGAGAGAGAGAGAGAGAGAGAGAGAGAGAGAGTAAGAACGCCAGATGTACGATAAAGAGTGGCCGCTTGCTGCCATAAACTTACCATAAGAATCCCTGCGCTCAGAGACTCTCCTTCCCCGATTAATTTACCCTATTTCTACTTGTTTAGTCATTTTGAGTCTCACATGGTGTTCAACAGAATAGCTCCCCTTTACCATGAAGTAAACCGAATGCATCTAATCCCCTTTGTTTAATCAGTATAATTTTAAAAATCTATGTGTCGTATTCAAGTAAAGACCGGATGTGGTGAGAGGTGTGTGGGTGGATGTCTCTGTGTGTGTGTGTGTGTGTGTGTGTGTGTGTGTGTGTGTCGCACCCTACTTTTTTTGTACCCCCTCCCCTTAGCAGCAGCGCAAAAAAAAAAGTGTTTGACGTACTTTCTCACAGTCAGTCACTACTTGGCGCTTGATAGGAGCAGACGTGATCTAATATTTGACGGAGACTAGGGAGGGATAATAGTTAGCCGGGTCGGTTGCCTTAAGGGGATAAGTGAGTCATTACCGGCCATACACCCTGGCCTACGTATATGGAATGTGTCTCCATAGTATATGGAGTCTCCATAGTAGTCTGCCAGTAAGGGTAGTTGTGTATTACACACACGATACCGAGAGAAGTGACTCCTCGGCTGTGCGACTGCATAGGTCAAGCTTGTGCAGTGAGCGGTGACTGACCCTCCTGTGTGTTCATGGGCTCTCTTTCATTGTAGTTTCTTGTGTCTCTTGTTATTGACCTTGTTTTGTTTTAAATGCTACTGCGGGCAGATTCAGTTCAGCCGCAGAGGACCTAAGTAATTAGCTGCAAAGTGAACTTTACTCCCTTCTCAGTTCCTGACAAGGCCTGCCGTCCAGGAGGCAGTAAATGGTACTACTCGGCTTGAGGTTATAACACTCTGTTGGGCAATGGGAAGACTGTCACGGACGGGGTCCAGTGGGGTATTACATCTCGACCGTATACATGTTATTGTATATGAACTGTTTTTCCTAGACGTGGTTGTCGATTCTTCCACAGCTGTAGGTGTTAAGCGTTGTTTGAGTATTTGTTTCCCATGTCTGTGGGTCGGTAAAACAGACTAGCGACCTCAAATTATTATGACCTGGAGTTACAACTGTTGTGAAGAGGGTGCAGGAGTCAAAAGGGACCCTGCACACCCATCTTTGAGCCCTGCACTGAGTCCATGCAGGAGGTGACTGAGTGAAACTAGTCCAGGTGCGGCAGCTTTGTGAAGAGGGCAGGGATTTTTGTTCATAACAGAAATTGGCGACCTCAGGAGGATCGCTGGGATCTTCACTGCCACTTGGGGAAAACATTCTGTTGTTTATTTCATTGTCTTGTGTGTGCCCACATGGAGGGCAAGGGAAGTTAGTCCTGCCCACAGTGTTGGTGGCTTCTTCCAGACCAAAGGTATGTCTGAGGAGATGAAATTTAAATTGGAAATGAGAAGAATGGAAATGGAGGAGGATAGAGCGAAAGAGGAAAGAGAGTTAAGAAGGCTCCAGTTGGAAGCAAAAACTGAAGAAAGGAGATTAAAGACTGAAGAGGCTAGAGAAGCAAGGAGCCTTGAGGCCGAGAAGATGGCTAGTATGCTTGAAGCCGAGAGGGAAGCTAAGAGGCTTGAGGCCGAGAAAGAGAAAGACCTGAAATAGCTAGAGGCAGATTAAGAGGAGAAGGCGAGAATGTATGAGAGGGAGGAGGTTGAGAAGAATAGGATATTTGAGTTGAAGACTAGGATTGAAATGAATTCACTTTATAGCTTGAAGAGAGGAGAAGGAGTTAAGGAAGATACAGTAGAAAGCCAGATAGTGAGGAGTTTGAAGTTGAATCCTGAGACTGATGAAAAGAAGGTGACGGAGTAGTTTAGGAGATTTGAAAAGAAAGCTTCAGAATTTGACTAGCCTCAGGAGAGATGGGTTGGCCTTGCTGCTAATATGTTGAAGGCTAAGGTCCTGGAGGTGTATGGTAGGATGTCAGTTAAGGATTTGGAACATTATGAGGAATTTAAGGCTGACATCCTGAGAGCGTATGAGCTGCGGCTGGAGGCATATAGGCTGCAGTTTCGCGGAGGGAAGAAGAGGCCCAGTGACTCATATCTTGAGTGTACTTGCCATCTGGAGGAAACATTTGAAAAGTGCATTGCTAGCGAGCAGGCCACCTCCTACCGTGAGTTAAAGGAACTCATGGTAATGGAACATTTTATTAATATGGCTGAGAAGGCGTTAATACCGCTACTCCTTGAGAAGCGGTTCAAAAGCCTTAAGGAGGCAGCAACGTGGGCAGATGACCATGTGTTGGCGCACCAGCCTGTGCAACGGTGGATTTGGTGGTACGTCTGGTGGGGCTAGTGATGCTGTGTCTGGCGACAGGTGCCAGTTTGTCTGGGATTCCACATTATAGTAGTGGCTCCAGTAATAAGTCCGGACGATTCAGCCCTGTAAGTAATAAGTCTCCACTTACGAGTAGACCGCGACGGAGACAGTTTGGGAGCATGCAACACAGAACTCCCCGTTATCGTGTGCACCCCACATGTTATTATTATAGAAGTACGGGACACTTCAAATTTAATTATCCCAAATTAATAACCGTCACAGCTTCCAATACGGCCTAGAAGCCGGTGGCCTTGATTGTGTCCCAGGGCCGGGACAGGTGGAGTGATGAGATCAGGGCAGTGTTTAGTCGGGAGGGTGGAAAGACCAGCGTGGCCGCTCCCTCATCTGTTTACCTCACCGTGATGCCGCCCTTTCTTGTATCGGGGCACTGTTGAAATTGATGTAGGTTACGTATCCCATTACAGTTATGAGAGACACAGCGGCACAGCAACGCTGTGCAGGAATGTGACTGGAAGGCGAGTTGCTTCCGGTCTGCCTGTGTGCTGCCGGGGAATTGGTGCCTCAGAGAGCTTCGCTACGGCAGAGATTAGGTTGTCATGGCAGCTAGTGACCGCGGAGGCGCGTGTGTCACTAGAGTAGTACCTGCCAGTGTCGGGGACTGATTTTCTTCTGGGAAATGACCTGGCAGGTGGAAGTGTCTGGGTACATATCCATTCCGCGGACGCTGATCCGGAAGGCTGCTGAGAGTGCTGACTCAGTTGTTATTCGCCCTAAGGCGAGGCGAGCAACCTGGCGTTGGGTGCCCACGGGATCTGTGACTCCAGGGATCGACTGCAATAAAGAAGGGCCACCACAAAAAGGAGCGCAGTGTTTGATGGCCTGTCTCACCCTGTGAAATCTCTCGGAAGTGATGCTCAGACTCAGTTGTCGCCTAGTGTTGAGGCTGTGGGTACTAAGTCCGCGCCCACAGTTGTGTCTAGTTTGTCAGGGGTCGCTGCCAAGGGCGGGGAGACTCCTGACTCTGCTAGGGAGGTGAGAGTTTCCTCCCTTGTAGGGTGCTCCGGAGGCGGGGAGCAGGCTGCTCCCCTGCCGGGAGCAAACACGGTGGGTGTTTGCTGAAGTGGTGAGCCACCAGTGTTCGCAGCTGCTGCAACAACTGTCAGTGTAGTTAAGGAGGGTTCTGTCCCTCATGTATGTGTTGCCCCACTACCTGCCAACGCAGGAGTGGATGGCAAGGAAGCCGATGGTCGGGCAGCGTATGTTGAGAGCAACGCTATTGTGAATAGCCGGCGGAGAAATGAGGACGGAGGTTTGTTGCTCCATTTTGATGTGCCATCCGCAGTTAAGGAGACATAGGTGCTGGAAGCACGTAGCGGTCTGTTCGGGGTAGCCACGTTCGTTGGGCGTAACCATGTAGATCAGGCTGGCAAACCTGATGACCTCTTGTCTTGGGTTTCTCTCACTTGTATTATGGCCGATATTGTTTCTCCCAGGATGGAGGCGATTTGTGATGTTACTTGCCCAATTCCTCCTTCCAGGGCAGGTTATGATGTATTTGACGTGAGCTTTGTTTGTCCAAGTTGTCAGAGATTACCAGGTGCTGGGCCCGAAAAGTGTAGTATGTGTTGATGGATGTCGGCTTCCTCGAAGCGACATGGTATCGGGTCTGATGAGAGAGGCTTGCACACGGGAGCAGTTGTTGGGACCAGTGGAGCTGGGGCCCAGTGTCATGTTGGCCAGGCTCATGTTGGAGCTGGGGTGTGTTGTTTTGTAACGGCCACATGTATGTATTTGGCTCCGTGTGCGGGGATGTGTATGCTGCGTCCTGGAAAGGAGCAACCATTAGCTCGCTGTGGCGATGCCTGTTTCATCAAGGGGCTGGCGGGAGGAATGAGGCGTAATAGTGTCGCTATGCCTGATGGTCGGAAGCAGACTTAGTTGTGTCACACCCGGGATGGAGTATATTGTTTAGTTGAGAGCGATCCAAGTGCGCCTCTGAGTTTTACCAAGGAAGTGGCATTTTTGTTTTACCAATTTTATGGGTGTGGGACGGGGGGTAATGGTGTGGGCAGTAAAGGCCCGAGTGACTGTTTTGTTTGGTTGGGAAGTATTTTGCTTGGCCCTGCCGTGATGTTGCGCCGAAACAACGGTCCCTGGTGGGTGCATTGTGTTGTGCAAGGATGAAGAAATGTCATTGTATGGTGACTCTGATGCTTGTACAGTATGAAGAAAATACAGAGGGAATACGTTGTGTAATAGAGAGAGGAGAGGTGAGAGTTGGCAGAAAAATAGAGAAGGCAGAGGACCGAGGAGACGACGGAGACAGAGGAAAGATTTACAGAGTCACAGGAAACGCTGGAGCAGCCATAGCTGTTGGAGGAAAAGAAATAACTAAAATGCCCTGCAGAAGAAAGCTTGCACACCAGTGGAGCCATGAAGACTACAGCTCCTGGAGTAGTACCAGAGACAGGTCTGGGAGGAGGAGTAGGAGAAGGAGGAGGAAAAAGAAACGGCAGTCCGAGTTGAAGGGCCTAATGGAAACCCTATTATTTCTAGTTGTGTATTAATTATTCATGTCAGTGCAGGGGGGTAATGGTGTGGGCATTTGATGTTTTGTGATGATTTAGCACCCCATGTTTGAATCTGTTGAAGTGCCCTACTAGTTAAGTGCTCATTCTGAATATATTCTTTCTTAAAACGTTCGTAAGCTTTTATATACCTTCCATTTCTTTTTTTTTTGTTTGTTTATGAGGGGCGTATGATATGCAGCTAGATAAAGCAACATAAAAAAAAAAGAAAAAGAACTTAGTAAGAATGATGAGAGCTAGAGTGCGAACGCCAGACGATTAAGTGTGTTCGTTTGCTGCCATAAACTTACCAAAAGAATTCCCGACCCCAGAGACTCTCCTTCCCTAATTAATTTACCCTAGTTCTACTTCTTACCATAAGAATTCCCGCGCCCAGATACTTTCCTTCCCCGATTAATTTACCCTATTTCTACTTGTTCAGTCAGTTTGAGTCTCGCATAGTTTACAGCAGAAGAATTGCCTTTGACCATGAAAGAATCAGAATTCATATAATCCCCCTTGCTTAATCAGTAGATTTTTTTTTATAAGTAAAGTGTCTTATTCAAGTAAATACCGCAGGTGGGGAGCGGTGTGTCTGTATGTGTGTGTCTCGCACCCCACCCACCTTTTCTTGTACCCCCTCCCCTTAGCAACAAAGCGGAAACTGTATGGCGCACTTTCTCACAGTCAGCCACTACTTGGCGCTTGGTAGGAGCAGACATACCGAGACGTGCTCTAATATTTGACAGAGACCAGGGAGGTATAATAGTTAGCCAGGTCAGTTGCCACAAGTGGATTAGTGAGTTATTACTGGCCGTACGCCCAGGCCTATTTATGTAGAATAGGAGTCTTCAGAGCAGTCTGCCAGTAAAGGTAATTGTATATTACACACACTATACCCAGGTAAATTACTTCTCAGCTGTGAGATTGTACGCATCGGGCTTGCGCAGTGAGCGGTGACTGACTTTCTTATGTGTTTGTGGGCACTCTTTCTTAGTAGTTTATTGTGTCTCTTGTTAGTGACCCTGTTTTGTCTTAAATGCTACTGGGGGCTGATTCAGTTCAGCCTCAGAGAACCTAAGTAATTAAATGCGTAGTGATCTTTACTCCCTCCTCAGGTCCTGACAAGGCCTGCTGTCCAGGAGGCAGTAAACGACAACATTCGGATTGAGTCTCTAACGCTCTGTTGGGTAGAGGGAGGACAGTCATGGAAGGCGGAAGTCCAATGGGGTATCATACCTCGACCATATACTTTATTATAAGTTAACTGTTTTTTCTAGACATGGTTGTCGATTCTTCCCCCATTTTTTTTTTTTTTTTTTATGTAGGAAGGACACTGGCCAAAGGCAACAAAATTCCAATAAAGAAAATATGCCCACTGAAATGCCAGTCCCATAAAAGGGTCGAAGGAGTGGTCAAAAATTGATGATTAAGTGTCTTGAAACCTCCCTCTTAAAGGAATTCAAGTCATAGGAAGGTGGAAATACAGAAGCAGGCAGGGAGTTCCAGAGTTTACCAGAGAAAGGGATGAATGATTGAGAATACTGGTTAACTCTTGCGTTAGAGAGGTGGACAGAATAGGGGTGAGAGAAAGAAGTTAGTCTTGTGCAGCGAGGCCGCAGGAGGAGGGGAGGCATGCAGTTAGCAAGATCAGAAGAGCAGTTAGCATGAAAATAGCGGTAGAAGACAGCTAGATATGCAGCATTGCGGCGGTGAGAGAGAGGCTGAAGACAGTCAGTTAGAGGAGAGGAGTTGATGAGACGTAAAGCTTTTGATTCCACCCTGTCTAGAAGAGCAGTATGAGTGGAACCCCTCCGGACATGTGAAGCATACTCCATACATGGACGGATAAGGCCCTTGTTAGCAGCTGGGGGGGTGAGAAAAACTGGCGGAGACGTCTCAGAACGCCTAACTTCATAGAAGCTGTTTTAGCTAGAGATGAGATGTGAAGTTTCCAGTTCGGATTATAAGTAAAAGACAGACCGAGGATGTTCAGTGTAGAAGAGGGGGACAGTTGAGTGTCATTGAAGAAGAGGTGACAGTTGTCTGGAAGGTTGTGTCGAGTTGATAGATGGAGGAATTGAGTTTTTGAGGCATTGAACAATATCAAGTTTGCTCTGCAAACTTGATATTTTAGAAAGATCAGAAATCAAGCGTTCTGTGGCTTCCCTGCGTGAAATGCTTACCTCCTGAATGGTTGGACGTCTATGGAAAGACGTGGAAAAGTGCAGCAATGGAACGGTCAGAAAGGAAACTTGAGATTAAGTTACAGAGAGAAGGATAAAAACCGTAGGAGGGTAGTTTGGAAATCAAAGTTTTGTGCAAAGCTTTAAATATGTCCAAGGCAACAGCAAAAGTTTCACCAAAATCTCTAAAAGAGGATGACCAAGACTCAGTAAGGAAAGCCAGAAGATCACCAGTAGAGCGGCCTTGACGTAACCCATACTGGCGATCAGATAGATGGTTGTGAAGTGATAGATGTTTAAGAATCTTGCTGTTGAGGATAGATTCAAAAACTTTAGATAGGCAGGAAATTAAAGCAATAGGACGGTAGTTTGAGAGATTAGAACGGTCACCTTTTTTTAGGAACAGGCTGAATGTAGGCAAACTTCCAGCAAGAAGGAAAGGTAGATGTTGACAGAAAGAGCTGAAAGAGTTTGACTAGGCACGGAGGCACAGTTTCGGAGAACAATTGGAGGAACCCCATCAGGTCCATAAGCCTTAGGCCAAGCCTTAGGGTTACCCTTAGGCTAAGCCTTAGGCTTAGCATAAGCCAAGGGTTTAAGCCACATCACTGTGAAGAATTTTAATAGGTGGCATGAAGTAGTCAGAGGGTGGAGGAGAGGGAGGAACAAGCCCAGAATCGTCCAAGGTAGAGTTTTTAGCAAAGGTTTGAGCGAACAGTTCAGCTTTAGAAATAGATGTGATAGCAGTGGTGCCATCTGGTTGAAATAGAGGAGGGAAAGAAGAAGAAGCAAAGTTTTTTGGGCCAAAAGTCACGAGGTGAGTTAGATTTTGAAAGGTTTTGATATTTTCTGTTAATGAAGGAGTTTTTGGCTAGTTGGAGAACAGACTTAAAGTGTTACGTGTTAAGTGTTGTTTGAGTATTTCCAATGTCTGTGAGTAGATAAAACAGACTGGCGACTTCAAATTAGTGTGACTTAGAGATACAACTGTTGTGAATAGGGTGCAGGAGTCACAAGGGACTCTGAACACACAGGATGTGGCTCAAGGAAGCTAGTCCAGGTGCGGCAGCTTTGTAAAGGGGCAGGGATTTGTGGTCGCAACAAAATATATATATATATATATATATATATATATATATATATATATATATATATATATATATATATATATATATATATATATATATATATATATATATATATATATATATATATATATATATATATATACACGCACACACTCTTACACACCAACAGATTAATGATACACTTTTTTTTATACTGCAATACCACTTTATTTACACATTTATTTACTTTTGTTTATACAATATTAGTTGTTTATATCAGTGTGTAAGCAATTAAAATTTTAGTTTTTTTTTTTTTTTATTTTCACTAAAAGCCAGCAAACACTGAAATCGTTTGCAGCGATTATATAGATAACTGTGTTGCTACTATAGATTACCATAATGATATTGATAAAAAAAAAAAAATAAATAAGTAAATAAATAAAAAAAATATAATAATAATGATAATAATAATAATAATAATAATAATAATAATAATAATAATAATAATAATATTATTATTATTATTACTATTATTATCATTATCATAATTATTATTATTATGCAGTCATATAAAAGACACGAGGTACGTGCAAGCACTCGATGTCAATTATCGGCTGTAATCGGTTAAATGGGGGTCACTCCTGTCATGGCCAACACCCACACCCACTGACCGGTCACCTCAGACATAGGCGGAAAAGTCACCACCACTCCAGAGGAACCCAGAGGATGAAACTGCAACCAGAAAAATAAATTTTAGTTCATGTTTAATTATGGAATTCTTAAAATATTTCTTAAAATCTTTTTCAAGTAATTTTTAGTGAATATTATTCTTTTTTTTTCTCATTATTTTTAATAATTGTTTTTTACTATCCTTTGAGGAATGGCATCTTCAGTGGCTTCTCCCAGCTTTTTTTTTTTAACTCCGTTACACTTGGTCAGGATTCCATACATTAAAAAAAAAAAAATAATAATAATAATAATAATGAAATAAGATAAATAAATAAATAAAATAATGTCCAGTTCTTGTGATTTCAGTTAATACAATAATTTCCTTCTAGATACTATTATATATATATATATATATATATATATATATATATATATATATATATATATATATATATATATATATATATATATATATATATATATATATATATATATATATATATACGAGTATATATATATATGTACACACACAATTAGAAGGGTTTCGTAAATGGCCCTGCTTTACAGTGGGACCAGTTTTGCAAAATCTTCCTGTGGCTAAGGAAAGAATAAAGAAAATCAAGAACAGCATATTGAATAGTTACGACGAGCAAAGAGCGTACCGGTAGTGGAGCAGGCCTAGAAGCATGACCCAGCATATAAATAACGGTAGTGTTCGTAGTCACCACTGATCCCAACGTAAGCTCGTTTTTTTCTGGCCATGTCAACACCATGCTGTATACAACATCGCCTTTGCTTGTATACCTGATAAAGGAATATTTATAAGATAGTACATAGCAAGTAAAGCTGTTTAGAAAAGATCTGCTATTATTGTGCTGTTTAAGAGGAGAAATGTTCTTAGGTACAGTATAATAGAATATTTTGCGTAAATCGTTTCATCGTAATAAAAACAAATGAAATAAAATAAAATAAAATAAAAGTCTCACCAGACTCCGGCTGTCATACTGTCATTTTGATGTTTCCAAGGAACAGAGTCGTATACTGAGTCCCCATTTACGTCCAACCAAAACCCCATCTGCCTGAGGCGCTCCTCCATAATTGGTGGTATGCGCCCATCGTGGGTAGGGCCAACGTTGACCAGAAGATTTCCTAATGATAGGGAAAGAAAAAGAAAAAGAAATTAAAACTTGAATGTGTGTGTGTGTGTGTGTCTTAGGTATGTTGGAGTTGAGATGTAGCAATAGGGATCACATATAGATGGATGTATAAACATTAACATCGTACATTTTGTTTCCTCTAGAACATAAATAATATCAATATATTCTGATATATTCGTGATTCGTTCATACAAATAACCAGATTCAAGGATTTTTATTTTTACTTATTCATTTTTTTTTTATGTAAGAAAAGCACTTACCTGGAACAACAAAAAGTGAAAAAAAGACCGTTACAACGTAAAAACAGAAAAGATCTTCCAAATTTCGAAAATTGTCTTGAAGTGTTTTCATACGGTTAACATGATCAAAATAGGAGTTAGCGTCAAAGGAGCGATAGAAGGTAACAAGACATGCATCATTCTGGCAAAAAGAGAGGCTGAAGACAGTCAGATAGAGGTAGGTAGTTGGTGAGATGAGATGCTTTTGATTTCACCATCTCCAAGAAAGCAGTATTTGTGAAAGCTTCTCCCGGTTTCCCTCCCCACCCCACCTTCCTAACATGAAGTGGAAGCGTTCTTCATTTATGGACGGATAAGGCCCTGTACAGAGTAAGCTTCTTTTTTTTTTTTTTTTTTGAGAGGGCGAAAAACAAAACTGGTGTAGATTGGTATGGGCGTCACATTATTTTTAATCAAGATCACAAGACAATGCCTAGAAATTCTGGACATGTGTATACGAAACAGTGTACTGCAGGTATATACTCTCTCTCTCTCTCTCTCTCTCTCTCTCTCTCTCTCTCTCTCTCTCTCTCTCTCTCTCTCTCTCTCTCTCTCTCTCTCTCTCTCTGTATATATATATATATATATATATATATATATATATATATATATATATATATATATATATATATATATATATATATATATATATATATATATATATATATATATATATATATATATATATATATATATATATACATCGATTATCTTCTAAACCAAACTTCTTGTCCTATCCACTCTTACGCTGATGATACTACCCTGCACTTATCCACGTCTTTTCACAGATGTCCAACCCTTCAAGAAGTAAACCATTGACGCAGGAAAGGAACAGAACGCCTGACTTCTGATCTCTCTAAAATTTCTGATTAGGGCAGAGCAAACATGGTATTGTTCAATGCAAGGTGGGTTGGCGGTTCGTCACCTCCCCTCCCCCCCCGCCGTTATTTCTATCCCTCTCTTCTCCATCGTCATGTGATCGAGTTGGCAGGCGCGTCTGCCTTTCTGTGCGACTCGTGGAAAGTCTGTACAAGAGAGTCTAGACAAAGGCGCACTTAAGAGTTATATATATATTGTTACAACCACAGACTTTTGCCCCTCTCACGGTTGCCTTTATTTCGGCTGACCTTCCTAAGTTACCACCTATGTACCTTAGTGCAGGGCCCAGTTATGGGGTCACAAGGTCCTTCTTGTCTCTTGCACCTTTTACACAACGTCATAACACCAGGTTCCGGGCCCCTTTTCAGCTGCCACTATCTGGGATCAGCCTCCTTACCTTGCCACTTCTACACAATGTAGTGCAGAGCTAAGATTCACCTCGACACGGTCCTTCTGAATTCCTTTGGTGAACTACACAAATTGGGCTGTCAACCTGTTTCACCCACCTACAGGCATGGGAATATTATTACTGCCATATCGCTGAACTCGCTCAGAAAGAATCGCCAGCTACGGTCTAGAAACAGACAGTTACAACGAGCGAGAAATACATATAAGGAATATAATGTTCTATTCAAACAAGACAATATCCATCCACCTCCGTAGAACACTATCTCCCTCTGCTATGCAATATTATTTTTAACTTCCTATGAGACAGGCCCTAACCCCCTCACAGAAATGACACGGCCCGGGGAAGAAGAATACTTTACTACACAGTAACTTACTTATAACCCTCTTTGTCCAGGCCCTTTAAAAGAAACCTGGATCACAGTAGTATATAACAACACAACAAATACACAAACAAGCTCCCCACACCAGCAGTGACCGCTCACAGACACGCCAAATACAGTAAAATCCCTCTCATCCGGCATTCGAGTATCCGGCAGCTTCAAGTATCCGGCACATTTTTCCCCGAGCCTTAAAATCAATAAAAAAATCAATGTGTACTCATAAAATCGATTAAAATTCCCGCGCGAGACATATTTTGTCCCCTCGCCACCAGAGCGCACTGCTTCGCGCCACCCGCGGCCCACTGCACTGTGTTTACTCAGTGACTCAGTCCCGCATGTGCACTCTTTATCGCCTGACGCCTTCATCATGCCTAAAGTTGTAGAAAAGAGGAAGCGTGTTGTGCTTACACTTAAGCAGCTGATCCGATCAGCTGCTGATTAAGATCAGCTGATCTTTGTTATGGTAAGATGCGTGAGTGTAGGGTGGTGATTGTGGACATAATTTCACTTCTATTCAAGTATCCGTCAATATTCAAGTATCCGGCATGTCGGCGGTCCCGTTGATGCCGGATAAGAGGGATTTTACTGTACTCGGCTGTGCAGTCGAGGAGCCGTGGTAAACTGACGAGGCACAACTATTATAGGCAGTCTTTCGATAAGAACTATTTCTTACCTATCATCAGCAGGGGCTTATTGCTTCACTAGTAAATAAGATTATATGACTCTAATCTCCCTCTAAGCTTATAACGCACAAATTCTCCAAGCCTCGCCCTGCCTCGCAAAGCATTTCTACCTCTCTCATCAGCTGACCCACAACTGGCAGCGACTCAAGATGTGGGTGGGGGGTCATAATGACAACGTAAAGGGAGCGGGGTTGCGGGGTTGAGGAACGGGGGGGGGGAGGTAGCACACCACCTGCTTGCGCTCTCATCTCGTGCTGATGGGTAACGCAAATAAATCAGTTGTCTTCAGAAAATAATTATTAGTAAACTATGGGGGCTGGATACCCCGATACTTTATAGGCAAGGGGGGACTTTTTCTCTAACTATTGGGTGGAACTTATTACGAAAGGACAACGGGAAATATGGAAAATTAATCGAGGATAAGGGATGGTTATACGCGGACGGTTTTGCTGTAAACGCATACTAGTGGTAGGCAGCTATCGTACATATGACGTCTCCATCACTCGTCCCCGTTAACCTTTCTTCTATCTTCCATTTTCTGTCTCCTTCTTACTTCCTCTTGTCATATCTTTCCTTTCACTTCTTTTCTTTGATACTTATGCCTCACATAACAATATTATGCTTAATGTGGGTTTTTGCGGTATAACGCCTTTTTTTTTATCATTATCATTATGTTCCATGTAAGGCCCTGAGGAAGGCCAGAACCTGAAGGAAACCTGATATTTGAGAGAGAGCCTTCATGGTTCAGCTTATGGCAACTCCTGTGAAGGCTACTCATCTAATAGGAGACGATTCCGTGAACAGTATTGCATTTTTGTCTCGTTGTATCTAACTGGGAGCTGGCTCCGTCCTCTCCCCCTTTTCTTGGTTGGATGCAGTCTCTTGTAATACTATAGTGGATGTCTGCGTGATGTGTGCTTTTCTGATGTTACTAGTGTCCAATTTTGCGGTTGTGCTTGCCTGGAATCAGTGTATTATCTCATAACTTACGCTAGGCTACAGTTGTCCACATTCTTCCCAGATTTACACCACTTTTATAGAAGGTGGGGTCTGTCTTCTGGAAGAAAGTCGATGCATCATAGTCTGGGAAGACTTTATTATATTTTATTGGACATGGGCAGTCCGTTACTGTGGGTGTTTGTCCAGCGAAGTATTATACCTCGACCTGTGTGCGTACATTGATTATACTGTCCCCTAAAACGTGGACTATTGATTCTTTCCAGCAAGGAGGGTTAAGTTAACGTTCATTATATTTCTTTCTCGGTCGGTGAGTGAAACTGAATGGCGACGTCAGAGATTTGATAGTTGTAGACGACCAGCAAGGATCTGGATTCGTCGTATTTATGCCCTGCACTCATGTAGGAGGTGGCTTAGGGAGGCTGACTCAAATTAGTGGCAGTCATGAGAGGGGCTGAACTTGATCGTAATAATATATATATATATATATATATATATATATATATATATATATATATATATATATATATATATATATATATATATATATATATATATATATATATATATATATACTCGTATATATATTTTTTTTTTTTTTTTTTTTTTTTTTACGACCACAAATCCCGTCCCTTACACGGCTGCCTGTATCTCGCCGAGTCCCCAAAAGTTACCACTCAGATAACTTTGTGCACTACTCACTTAGGGGTTGCAAAGTCCTTCTGGTCTCTTGCACCCTCTAAAAAAACGGTCATAACACCATGTTCCCCCCCTTTGCCTTTGGCTGCCTGTATCTCGCCTCAGCCTCCCCAATCTACTTCTTATGTGGATTGGTGCGAGGTCACAATCACCTCCACAGGGTCCTTCTGGCCTCCTATAGTGAATTAACGCAACTGAGGATGACAGCCTGTTTCACCTTTTATAAGCAAAGAAGTACCACAACGATAAAGTCATTCCAACGGCTGAAAAAAAAAAAAAATATTGATAGCTAAGTTATCGGAGGCACAGCTACAAGAAGCGAAAAAAAAAAAAATAAATAAATAAATATATATATATATATATATATATATATATATATATATATATATATATATATATATATATATATATATATATATATATATATATATATATATATATATATATATATATATATATATATATATATATATATATATATATATATATATATATATATATATATATATATATATATATATATATATATATATATATATATATATATATATATATATATATATATATATATATATATACTATAATATTCTATGAAATATCGCCCCCACAAATAACATGACAAAAATCCAACCGCATCCATAGGATATTATTTCCCCTTCTGCTGCGCAACACAATCTGCGGCTTCTCAGAAAGCGAACCACAGCCACTCAGGGCCGGCTGAGCTTGAAGAAAAAGCAGACACCACTGCACCGCAGAGACACAGGTATCCTCTGAGTCTAGAGTCCTTAAAAGAACGCTGGAACCTGATAACATTTAACAAGACAAGGAAATATTACAGACACCGAACAAGCACCCCACAGACAAAAGAGAGAGGATCCACTGACGGCTCTTCGACACCAAATACCCGACCCACACAATCGAGGGGCCGATGTGGTCTAGATTTCATCTCATGAGGGACATCACTCACAGGCAGGCTTTTAGAAGTACCTATTTCCCCACCTACTATCAGCAGGGGCTTACTGCTTTAACTAGACAAATATTATTATATGAAACTAAACGTCCTTCAAACTTATATAACACGAATTCCTCAAGCCTCGCCCTGCCACAAGACACATGTCTCCTCCGCCAGTCAACTGGACAACTGCTGAGTAAGAAGGAGGCAGCATCATTCTGCCCACCCGGCGCCTCTCACCAGGCTGGGGGAGGAAGTCACATGACAAAGTAGGAGAAGGGGTGGGGGAAAGGGGCGGTAGCACTCCACCCACTAATTCACTCTCTTCTTGTGCTGTTAACCAGCGCAAATAAAGCAGTTGTCTTTCAAAAATAATTATGATTAACCTGTAATGGTTGGATGCATACTGATTACTCTATAATGAAGGGGAAGTCTTCAGCTAAACAATATGTGGGACCGATTAAGATAGAACAAAAGGAAATAAGGAAAATGAAATGAGGAAGAGGGTTTTTACAGTAAATATATCCCAACTATTTGCCAGTATTACGTCCCCGCGATACTACGCCTCCTCTGTCCGCTAGGAACCTGACTGGCGTAGGAAACGGTTCCACTCTGCTGCGATAAAGAACGGATAAAGGGGAGGGATGGGTGGGTGACTCATCGTCGCCAGCTTTGTTCCACTCCTCACTAGCATCGCTCCGCAGAAATTTATCTTTCCAGTCTTTATCATGGTCTAAACATAAGGCAATAAACATATTTTTTCAAGGTTTGATGATGCCTCTCCAAGGTCACTTGTGACTGAGGATGGTAGGCACTGAAGGGAACAAACATACTTAATCTCCCACTCATTCGTGTTTTGAGCAAACAATCTAGAAAATACATTGGCTTCTTGGTCTGATTACACCTCGGAAAGCAGTCCAAAATGAGTAAAGAAACTTAATAAGGCCTTAACCACCATCTTGAAATGGGTGCTCAAGAGAGATATGGCTTCAGATACCCTGCTGTGACATTCATCACGGTCAGCAGGTATTTATAGCCAGTTCTAGATTGATTCGGCTTGCTCACAGGTGTGGCAGCTTCCAAGTACAGTAGCAACACTACCAGCCATGCTAGGCCACAAGAAATTTATCCGCAGTCTCTCCATTGTTTTACTAATTTCAAGCTGACCCGCCACTAGACATTCATGTGCCAGCAGCACCACTGCTGCTCTAAACTTCGAAGGCGCTATAACTTGCAGTAAGTCTCCTCTGTTCGCCTATTTCCACGGACAATATAAAGTTTTATTCAACAATACAAGCTCTTCCTGATATTCAACCTGTTTACTGAGCTCACACACCTTGGGGTAAACTCCCCATCTCTCTGCTGCTCCTTAATCATTTAAAGAACATAAGAAATAAGGGAAACTGTAAGAAGCCATCAGGCCTATACGTGACAGTCCCTGTATGAAATATGCCTATCTATTTCCACCTATCATCCCCTCCCATAAATTTATCTAATCTTCTCTTAAAGCTCCCTAATGACTTAGCACTAACATTATGATTACTGAATCCATTCCATTCATCTACCACTCTATCTGAGAACCAATTCCTTCCTATCTCTTTTTTTAGCCTAAATTTTTCAAGCTTGAACTCGTTATTTCTTCTTTTGTCCTGGTTGATGATCCTAAGGATTTTGCTTACGTCCCTCTTGTTATAACCCTTATACCATTTAAAAACTTCTATCAGGCCCCTCTTAACATACGTCTCTCTAAAGAATGCAAATTTAGCAGCTTCGATCTCGCTTCATAAGAAATACTCCTCATCCCTGTATCCTATTAGTCATTCCCTTTTGTACTGATTCCAAAACACCTATATTCTTCCTGTAATATGGGAGCCAGAACTGCACAGCGTAGTCTAGATGAGATCTAACTTGTGCCAAATATAACTTTAATATTACTTCGGGACCTCAACTTTTACCAATCCTAAAAAATGAATCCTAATACCCTATTTGCCCTGTTTCTGGCCACTGTACATTCCTCTCTTAGACGGAGTTCAGAGCTAACTATAACTTCCAAATCCTTTTTCGTACCCTGAACCTATGAGAGTTTCGTTGTTTGTTGTGTACCTACTGTGTGGGTTTCCTCTACCTACGCTAACTATTTTTCATTTGCTGATATTAAATCACATTTGCCATCTGTCTGTCCATTCGTTCATCTTATTTAAATCTGCCTGCAAGGCGGTGACATCCGATTCAGACTTAATTAATCTACCTACCTTCGTGTCATCAGCAAATTTACTAACACCACTACTAATTCCACTATCAAATCATTGATATATATTACAAAAAACAATGGCCCTAATACTAATCCTTGGGGCACCCTACAAATTACTTGACCACACTCGGATTTATAACCGTTTGTTACAGCTCTCTGTCGCCTATCACTTAGCTACAACCTTATCCAGTCTAACACCTTCCCATCTATCCTGTGCGTCCTAACCTTTCTCAGTAGCCTCTGATGGGTTACCTTGTCAGACGCTTTACAAAATTCCAGTTATAGGATGGCATAACTATCACCATTATGTGTCACCTCGTAAACCTTACTGTAAAAACTTAAATTTGTCAGGCAAAACTTCCCCTTCGTGAAGCCATGTTGTGACTAATTTATCAAGTTATGTTTGTCTAAATGTTCTCTAATGTTTTCACTATTATTTACTCCATTATTTTACCTACAACAGAAGTTAAGCTGACAGGTCTATAATTAGACGTTAAAGTTTTATCTCTTTTCTTAAAGATGGGTATTAGATTCGCCTGCCTCCACATTACTGGTATCTCAACTGACTCAAGTGATTTCCTAAAGACAGAAACTAACGGTTCACTAATAATTTCTTTGCATTCCTAAAGTACTCTAGGATATATTTCATCTGGTCCTGGTGGCTTAAACGTTTTCCTGTTCTACTTTCTCTTTAGTTATGGTAATATCTGTTAGCTTTTGCTCTAAACATCTGCTCACTGTTTTGCATTTCCTGCATGTTTTCCTCGGTGAAGACAGTTAAAAGTACTCATTCAGAATTTCACTAATCTTTTCCCCAGAACTAACCAGCTCCCCATCTGGTGTCTTTAATGGACCTATTGTTTCTCTATTCTTCGTCTTATATACTTGATAAAATCCCTTGGTGTTCGTCTTCGCCCGGCTGGCTACCTTTAATTCATAATTGTTTTTAGCTTTCTTCGTTAACCTCCTGATTGTTCTAACTAATTCATTATAATGTGGCTTTAAAACTTCTTCGCCTGCTTTTAATCTCTTATATATAATTATTTTTCGCCCTATATAGGGTTTTAACCTAACAGTCATCCATTTAGGTTCATTCTTCTGTGATCTTATTGCTCTATAAGGGATGTTTGCGAACTGTCATGTATGTAATTTATCAACGAAATAGTTGTACAACTCTTCTACATTTACTTCCCATAATCATTTAATCTCGGCCCCATCCATCCTCTTCTACTGCCCTCGACCTCACCTCGCCCATCTCACCATGACCTGACCTTCTAACATACACAAATCTTCCCTTCTCTCACTCCTCCGACCCCACCGTACCCTTCCCCCCTCCTCCTGCTCCTCACCCTCACACCTCACCTCACCTCCCTCACCCTGCCTTATCTCTCTCAATTCTGTCTTGGACCTTACCTCCCCCTGCGTCCGTTGGTAGTCAACTCCTTGGAGGTACCTTTTTAATCCCTCAAAATGTGCCCTCCTAAGATCAGGTATTTTACCAATGTTTTTACTTCTAAAAGTTTTCTCCCATTCTAATTTGTACCTGATTTCACAATGGTCGCTGTTAGCTAGCCGTCCTCCAACCTCTACCTGCTAGAATATTTTTCCCCCATTGTGGGGTTCTAAGATTACTTGTTAAAAAAAAATAAAATAAAATATCCTGAATTACCACAAGAAATTCTTCTGCTTCACTGTTACCCACCATCAGGCACCAGTCGATATTCCTAAAATTAAAATCTCCTACCACACATACCCGATTGTACCTGCCTGCTCTATTTGTTTCCTGATATATTGAGATTTTGATTCCCTTTATACTGTTTGGTGCCCTGTACACTAATTCCATTATACAATTGATAAAACCAGACGACTACAACAAACAAACGACTCAGCAACACAAGGGGCCATGTCTACACTAGACAGCTGTAGCGTCAGTTCATTTCTCACTAAACACGTGTTTTTTTTTATTTTTTTTATATGAGAAACACCGGCCAAGGGCAACAAAAATCCAATAAAAAAGAAAAAGCCTACTGAGATGCCAGTCCATAAAAGGGTCCAAAGCGTAGTCAAAAATTGAAGGATAAGGGTCTTGAAACCTCCCTTTTGAAGAAATTCAAGTCATAGGAAGGTGGAAATACAGAAGCAGGCAGGAAGTTCCAGAGCTTACCAGAGAAAGGGATGAATGATTGAGAATACTGATTAACTCATTAGAGTTAATCATTAACTGCATTAGAGAGGTGGACAGAATAGGGGTGAGAGAAAGAAGAAAGTCTTGTGTAGGGAGGTCGCAGGAGGAGGGGAGGCATGCAGTTAGCAAGATCAGAAGAGCAGTTAGTATTAAAATAATGGTAGAAGATGGCTACAGATGCAACATTGCGGAGATAAGAGAGAGGCTGAAGTTGATGAGACGAAAAGCTCTTGATTCCACCCTGTCTAGAAGAGCGGTATGAGTGGAACCCCCAGACATGTGAAGCATACTCCATACAGACGGATAAGGCCTTTGTACAGAGTTAGCAGCTGGGGGGTGAGAAAAACTGGCGGAGACCGTCTCAGAACACCTAACTTCATAGAAACTGTTTTAGCTAGAGGTGAGATGTGAAGTTTCCAATTCAGATTATAAGTAAAGAACAGCCCGAGGATGTTCAGTGTAGAAGAGGGGATGCAACTGTCAATGAAGAAGAGGGTATAGTTGTCTGAAAGGTTGTGTTGAGTTGATAGATAGAGGAAGTGAGTTTTTGAGGCATTAAACAATACTAAGTTTGCTCTGCCCCAATCAGAGATTATAGAAAGATTAGAAGTCAGGGGTTCTGTGGCTTCCCTGCGTGAAATGTTTACTTCCTGAAGGGTTGGACGTCTATGAAAATAGGTGGAAAAGTGCAGGGTGGTATCATCAGCGTAGGAGTAGATAGGACAAGAAGTTTCGTTTAGAAGGCCATTGGTGAATAGTAAGAAAAGAGTGGGTGATAAGACAGAACCCTGAGGAACACCACTGTAATAGATTTAGGAGAATAACAGTGACCGTTTACCACAGTAGCAATAAAACGGTTATCCAACTAGCCAAAAACTCCTTCATTAACAGAAAGTGTCACAACTTTTCAAGATCTAACTCCCCTCGTGACTTATGGCATCTAGCCAAAAATATCTCCAATAACTTTGCTTCTTCTTCTTTCCCTCCTTTATTTCAACCAGATGGCACCACTGCTATCACATCTATTTCTAAAGCTGAACTCTTCGCTCAAACCTTTGCTAAAAACTCTACCTTGGACGGTTCTGGGCTTGTTCCTCCCTCTCCTCCACCCTCTGACTACTTCATGCCACCTATTAAAATTCTTCGCAATGATGTTTTCCATGCCCTCTCTGGCCTAAACCCTCGGAAGGCTTATGGACCTGATGGGGTCCCTCCTATTGTTCTCCGAAACTGTGCCTCCGTGTTTGCACCTTGCCTAGTCAAACTCTTTCAGCTCTGTCTGTTAACATCTACCTTTCCTTCTTGTTGGAAGTTTGCCTACATTCAGCCTGTTCCTAAAAAAGGTGACCGTTCTAATCCCTCAAACTACCGTCCTATTGCTTTAATTTCCTGCCTATCTAAAGTTTTTGAATTTATCCTCAACAGGAAGATTCGTAAACATCTATCACTTCACAGCCTTTTATCTGATCACCAGTATGGGTTCCGTCAAGGCCGCTCTACTGGTGATCTTCTGGCTTTCCTTACTGAGTCTTGGTCATCCTCTTTTAGAGATTTTGGTGAAACTTTTGCTGTTGCCTTGGACATATAAAAAGCTTTTGGTAGAGTCTGGCACAAGGCTTCGATTTCCAAACTACCCTCCTACGACTTCTATCCTTCTCTCTGTAACTTCATCTCAAGTTTCCTTTCTGACCGTTCTATTGCTGTTGTGGTAGACTGTCACTGTTCTTCTCCTAAATCTATTAACAATGGTGTTCCTCAGGGTTCTGTTCTGTCACCCACTCTCTTCTTATTATTCATCAAAATACCTTCTCAGGTCCCCCCAACTAGCAGAGGCAAAGCGCCAGAGGCACCTTCGGTTAGGGGGATCCTGAGGAGGGATTGGAGCGATAGGACAAGATACAGATATGAGATTGTTGTCGGGAGAGCCCAACGGAGAAGAGAGGGTGACAGGGTAAGCACTTCCTTGCAGCACGCTATCTTCAAGTGCGCGAACTCCTGACAGACCGCCACCAACCCGTACCCGTAAAAAACGACGATATAAAAAATGTATAAAAATAGAGAGTCGGCCACGGAGACCAAACTCGAACAGACTAAGTAGAATGCCATGACGTCAGGTTGTGTCATAAGCTTTCTCTAAACCAAAAAAAGGCTGTGACATGGTGATGCTTATTAACAAATACCACACAAAATGAATATTCCAGAGACAATAGATCATCAGTTGCAGACCTCATTTTTTTTTTCTAAAAATGTACTGAATAGGTGACAGATAATTCCCTTTCTCCAAGTATCACATACGGTCGACATTTACCATTTTTTCTAGCAACTTACAAATACATGAGATTAAATTGGATGGTTAGTTGGTCGCTAACTGATGATCTTTTTTTCAGGTTTTGAAATGGGGATAATTACAGCAACACCCCAAAAAGATGGAAAATCACCGGTATTTAAAATAAAATTATAAAGGTCAAGTAAAAAGATACAAGCTTCATTGAACATGTGGCGCAAAAAAAAAAATAAATAAAAAATATGGGATGTCATTTTGGCCTGGGGAAGAATCTTGGCACTGGGACAAATACATGCGTAGCTCAGGCAAAGAAAATGAGACATTATAAGATTCACCACCAGAGGAGGCAAAATTGACGCCAACAGATTTCAAGTGACGACGATGAAGAGCCATAGTTTTTTTTATCAGAGTGTTGAGCAAGCAGGTCGGTAACTGTCTTAGGGTCTGCTACCGTCCCCTCATCATGGAAGAGAATAGATGGGGAGGTACATAATACTTTTCATATGCTTTGCGGACTCTGTTGAAGACCTCGGTGAGTGTGTGTTACCTGTGATGCAAGAGTCATAACTCTTCAATGACTCCTGCTGAGCCCTCTAAAATGCGGCGAGCACGGGCACGCGCTTGTCGAAAAGCCTCAAGACAGTGGACGTCCCCACGATGTCATCGAAGGCGAGAAAAGGCAGCACACTTTCTTGAAATGAATGTGAAATGTACAATTCACATTCTACCATGGAACATGACGTTTAGGAAACTGGCCAGATTAAAATCAAGAAAGGAATTAAAGGTACAGAGAGAAAGATCTATTGTTGCAAAAGTACCGGTTTGATTATGAAAATTAGTAATGTCTCCATTAAAAAAAAAAATAAATGAATAAAAATATCTAATCCTAAATCCTCGATAAAAGAAACATGCAAAAGACCACGAGGGTTAATAGTGTCATCCCACAAAGAATGGCCACCATTAAAGTCACCCAATAAAAGAAAAGGGTGGGAAGAACATTTAAATGGTTATTAAGCTCATTCTTTTCAATATGAACATTGGAAGGCAGATACAGACTGCACAATGTATAACAATGATTTATAAGAACCTTAACAGCAACAGCCTCCAGAAGCACGTGAACTTGTAGGTGGATAAAAGGAATATCTGTTCTATGATGGCAGTGCCACCATGGTGTCCCTGACCAGGAAGTGGAGTGAAGAAGGAAACATGATATCCAGGAAGACTAAAGTGAGTGGAGTCCCCGAGCATTGCCTCTTGCAAACACATACAAACAGGAGAAAACCTAGTGATCATCAACCGGATTTCCTCCCAGGAGGCATGCAGACCGTGACTATTCCACTACAGGATCGTGAATATTACTATTTTGAGGGGGTTTTCTGAGAAGCTTCCCTTTGCCAACCTGACTAGGTACCTTACTTGAGCGACGAGGTTTATCTGGTCCTACATTACTTGTAGAAGCAGAAACCTGAGATTGAGTAAGTGGTGTGTGGGTAGATACCCGCAGTCTCTGAAACTCCTGAAAGACAAAGTTGACAAAGCTGGTAATCATTCGCTCTTAGAGGAGAACCAACTGGGAAGATAGAGAGGGAGAGACTCTCTATGTCCATTTCGGATGTGGAAGAATCTCTATGAGTAGTTATGTCTGGGTTAGCGTCATCTGACGCTCCCAGAAGGATCTTTCTAGGGGTGACACCTGTTGACTGTAGGGAGTCAGCAGAACGTTTCTGGTGGGATTGCGGAAGGAGCTTGGGAGACCTATTTGTCTTTATCTGTGGAGTTTTAAAAGTTTTGGGGGTCATTTGTGGTTGAGCATCCACTGGGCCATGGAAAATTGCAATATGAACTCCTGTACGAGGAGTCTTTTTTTTTTTTTTTATGTAGGAAGGACACTGGCCAAAGGCAACAAAAATATAATTAAAAAAAATGCCCACTGAAATGCCAGTCCCATAAAAGGGTCAAAGCAGTGGTCAAAAATTGGTGGATAAGTGTCTTGAAACCTCCCTCTTGAAGGAATTCAAGTCATAGGAAGGTGGAAATACAGAAGCAGGCAGGGAGTTCCAGAGTTTACCAGAGAAAGGGATGAATGATTGAGAATACTGGTTAACTCTTGCAGTTTGGGATATGATTGTAACGGATGTCAGAATCTCTACATGAAGTGTTATTTTCTTGGTACCATTGTGAGGGATTGAACTGGGTGTACTATGATATGTGGATGTGTATTGATTTGCCCATGTTTGCAGGTCGAAACACTTCAAGCAATAAACACCTGTTACGATTTGTGGTTTATTACACATTTGGAATCCCCAACATTTCGACTTCAACCACAATGGGCTGGCAAGAGGAGATGGAATTGTTAAAGAGGAAGAGGGCCATTGCCAAAGGGAAATTCACAAGAAAGGTGACCCTGCTGGATGAGGGTGTACGGGAAGGTGAGCCAGTATCAGTATTGAAGAGTAGCTATGAACAGATTTCTGAGGCCTTTCAACACCTAGAAGACAGTAATGATGTGATATTAAAATATGTGTGTGATAATAAATTAGAAGACAAGTTAGTTAAGGAGGCTGAAGAATACATGCTAGATTGTGAAAGAATCATGAAGAAAAGACTAACAGAAATTAGTAACATTGAAAACATACAGAACAGTGTCAAGCCTAAAGTGAAGATAAAGGCATTTGAGCCTCCTAAATTTGATGGGAATTTAAGAGAGTACCCTCGTTTTAAGAAGGACTTTAAAAATCTAGTCAAAAGTGTGTATGGTGAAGATGCGTATGCATTGAAAATGTGTCTCAGTGGTGATGCCCTTCAGACTGTCAGAGGTGCAGAAGGTAATTATGAAGAAATGTTTGAAAGGTTAGATGACAAGTTTGGAAATGCAAGAAAGGTGGTGGACTTGGTAATAAGTGACCTTAGGGCTTTGAAAAGGATCAATGAAGGTGATACCAAAGGATTTATAAGGATGGTGGATCAGGTGGAACAGTGTTGGCTAGATTTGAAAAATATAAACTTGAATGAGGAACTTAATACTGCTAATGTGGTCAGTCATATTGAGAAGGTGTTGCCCACACTTCAGAAGAGGGAGTGGGTAATAAAGGCAGAAGAAGTATCTGCTACTAGTGATCTCTTTCCCACTTTATTGAAATTTCTGCAAAGGGAGAGAAAGGTATTGGAGTATATTAATTCTAGTGTCAGATCTACTGGCGGTGATAGAAGTTCAGTACATCATGTAAATAATTCAGCTGACAAGGTCATGGAGTCAGATCTGGTAACACTAATAAAACAGATGAAGGAAGAGCAACAACTAAAGAATAAAGAGTTAGAGTCATGTATTGTAAATTTGACGGAGATGGTGAAAGGTACCCACTTGAAGACTGGAAATAATGAGGGAGGATGCTGGATTCACAATTCCAGGAACCATGATACTCTTGATTGTTATAAATTTAAGAATCTCAGCAACAAGGAGAGGTTTGAGTTAGCTAGAAGCAATGGAATATGTTTTAAATGCTTAAAGGGATATCATCAGGCATGGAATTGTAATACAAACAAGTTGTGTGATGTCAGGATCAGGGGTCAAGGTGTGTGTAACCGTCATCATCATCCACTGGTGCATTTTGAACAGGAAGAAGGTGCTAGTCATAATACAGTATCTGCAAACACTCTGAACACCTTATTGAATATCAGTACTGTGTACAGTAACACTCAACCTATAACAGTACTGTGGGATTCAGGTTCTGACATAACCTTGGTGACACACAGTATGGCAGAAAAACTAAGTTTGAAGGGCAAGGATGTGAATTTATCCATGATCAAGGTTGGCAATGTAATTGAACATCATTCTACCAAAGAATATTGCATACCACTGATTGATAGGACTGGGCATGTATGGGAAATTAATGCCATTGGTATAGAGGAAATATCTGCTAAAATCAATGAATTTGATGTGTCAGGAGTTAAGGAGTTATTTGTAGGAGTATCAAACCATGATATTAATCGCCCTTGTGGTGAGATTGACATGCTGATTGGGGCCAATTACAGTGAATTATTGCCTAAAGTTGTTCAGACTAATGAAGGTCTTCAATTGTTAGAGAATCCATTTGGGTTCAGTATACGTGGCAGACACAGCAAAATAACAGCCTCAGGGAGCACGACGAACCATGTGATTGTGAGAACTCACAAGGTGTCAAGCTCAATAAGCCTCAATGAGATCAAGGTAGAACCTACAGATAAACTTAAGTCACAATTAGATAAATTCTTTGCTTTAGAGGAGAGTGGGGTGCAGTGTGACACAAGATGCCTTAAATGCCTGTGTAAGGGTTGCCCTGTAAGTGACTGTGTCAATATTAAGGAAGAAAGAGAACTGAAATTGATTGAGGAGGGATTAGTATATCATGAAGAAGGGAAGTATTGGACAGCAAGCTATCCTTGGATAAGGGACCCGAGATATCTTAAGAACAATGTAAAAGCGGCTGTGGCTAGATTAAAAACTACAGAAAATAGACTGAAAAAATTGGATATCCAGTATGCCCAGAGTTATCACAATGAAATCAAGGACATGGTGAAAAGGGGGGTAGCGAGACAATTAAGTGAAGAGGAAATGCAGTCATACAATGGCCCAATTCACTACATTTCCTATCATGAAGTATTGAAACCAGATTCTGCTTCAACACCTCTGCGTATTGTATTTAACTCATCTTCATCATACATGGAAAAAAAACTTAATGATTTTTGGGCAAAAGGACCAGTTGTTCTTAACAACATGATTGGAGTCTTGCTAAGATTTAGACAGGAAAGGGTTGCCATAACTGGTGATATATCAAAAATGTATCATTCTGTGAAAATCAACACACTGGACCAACACACACCGATTTCTTTGGAGAGATTTAAACAGTAACAAACCACCTGATCACTATGCTCTGACCTCAGTGACTTTCGGGGATAGGCCGAGTGGGACCATAGCTGTGCTAGCATTAAGGCATACTAGTGAAAAATTTGGTAAAGGAGATCCTGAAGTTTATAACATAATTGTAAACAACACATATGTTGATGATATTCTCTATTCCATTGATACGGTAGAAAAGGCTTTTGATTTGATACAAAGAGCAGAACATGTAATATCTCTTGGAAACTTTCATGTGAAGCATTGGATAGTAAGTGGGCAACATGAGAATCATAGTATCAACATCATGGAATCTGACAATGGAGTAATTTTAGTGGGTCAAAGAATATCAAAATGGTTAAAGGAAAACTGGAATCAAGATCACTTCATGTTGATACCAGCTAACCACCCAGTTACTAGACTGTATGTGTCCAGCTTACATAGTAGAGATCATGCAGGTATTGAAACCACCTTGGCCAAGTTACAGAGTAAGTTTTGGGTGCCGGGAGCCAGGAAATTAATAAAGTCAATTAAAGATAAATGTGTCACATGTAGAAAACTCTCAAAACAAACTGAGAACCAGTGTATGGGTCAGGTGTTAGAAGAAAGAATGAAGCCAACTCCACCATTCTATCATACTGCTGTCGATTTGTTTGGACCATTCAATATTAAGGACACTGTTAAAAGGAGAACTCATGGTAAGGTATATGGGGTAATATTCAACTGCTTAGTTACTAGGGCAGTTTATGTAGATTTGGCAGAAGGATAAAGTGCAAGTGATTTCATGGCAACTTATCAAAGATTCATCTCAGTCAGGGGTGCACCCAGAATACTGTATTCTGACAGAGGGAGCCAGCTGATAGCAGCTGGAAAGAATATTGAAAGAATTGGAAAAAAATGAAGGAGTTACTTGGAAATATAATAGACCTAGTGATGCACTGTGGTACAATGGTGCCAGTGAATCCCTTATCAAATCAGTGAAAAGAAATCTTTGTATTGCAATTGGGGATTCAGTATTAACTTTTGGTGAACTTCAGACAGCCTTATTTAATGTAGCCAGTATGATGAATGAAAGACCCATAGGGGTAAAACCTTGCTTTAATTTAGAACTTGGTAATTACCTCTGCCCTAATGATCTATTGCTTGGACGAGCTAGTGTAAAATGTCCACAGGGAATATATGAATCAGATGGAGACCATAAAAAAAGATTAGAGTTTATTCAGAAAATTGTTGAATTTTGGAGAAAATGGCAGAGAGATTTCTTTCCAACGATGGTAGTAAGACAAAAATGGCACACTAATAGGAGAAATGTAAGAGTGGGTGATGTGGTTTTAGTTCAAGATGCTAATGCAGTTAGAAGAACCGGGAAATTAGCTCAAGTAATAAAGGCAGATCCAGGTCGTGATGGTGCTGTAAGAGATGTAGACTTAAGGTATAAGATAGTCAAGGAAGGTAAAGGATATGATGGGGTGACAGACAAAGTCATGAGTAGGTCAGTGCATAGGTTAATAGTGTTATTACCTAAGGAAGAACAAGAGTGATGATGAGCGTGTAGGATCATTATAGATATGATTTATCTACATGTACCAAAGCATTCTATGTACTACCTGTGTATATTGTATGTTCACTTTGGTCGGGGTGGAGTGTATCATTAAAATGATATGTTAACCATCTATTATTTATTTATACAATATATTTTTGTTATCTGTGTTAAAGAAAATGTAAGTTGTGTTTTGTTTGAATGGGAGAAGTTTGGTACGCTTCTTTGTGGTGTTTTGTTTCACCCACTACCTGTGAACATGGTCGGCCTGGCGGGTTGTCTAAGCCGGCCCACCAATGTACTGTGGGTTGTTGTGTTGGGTCGTCCTTTGTGCTACAGGTTAGTTGTGTTTATTTATATACCTTGTGCTGTGAATTAGTATACTGTGGTGAAGATTACAAGCAAAGGATGTGTTTAGTAGCTAAGGTAATACAAGTGATATTATTGTTTGCCAGACGGAGAATGTAGGGACGCCCTGGACCTCATGTCGGTTGGTGTGTTGGTTGGTCCTCCGTGCTACAGGTTAGTTGTGTTTATTTACCCGCTATGTGCTGTGATTAGTATAATTTGGTGAAGGTTACAAATAGAGGATGTATTAGTAAGATAGGGTAATGTACAAGGGATATATTGTTGCCAGACAGAGTTGTGAGGACGCCCTGGACTGGATGATAGTTGGGGTGACATGTCAGGTGTGCTACGGGGATTCGAAGAGCGTCAGTGTGGGCCACTGAAGTGAGTACATTATGGGAATTTATTGAGTATTATGAGTGATATACAAGTGAAGTTTAGTTGGATTTTGTATACTGATTGTTGCTTTATTTTTATATTTGGGATATGATTGTAACGGATGTCAGAATCTCTACATGAAGTGTTATTTTCTTGGTACCATTGTGAGGGATTGAACTGGGTGTACTATGATATGTGGATGTGTATTGATTTGCCCATGTTTGCAGGTCGAAACACTTCAAGCAATAAACACCTGTTACGATTTGTGGTTTATTACACATTTGGAATCCCCAACAGTAAGTGATGTACATTTTCTAGGGTCGACATTAGTTTTAATTGTATAAACTCTCTGAATTTACCCTGGCAGTGTCGAGAATGTATGCTAGGGCATTCACTGTCTTTCTGCGAGATTTTGTGTCTCTGAACTATTATATGTGGCTGGGTTTCTTGCACCATCATTCTTGATAACTCCTAATGTTATAGGGGAGACTGTACTCAGAAGCAATACATTTTTCTTACCTTCACTTTCGGTGGGTACTACATAAGAATTTAGTCATTTCCTGATATGACTCTCTCTCTCTCTCTCTCTCTCTCTCTCTCTCTCTCTCTCTTTATATATATATATATATATATATATATATATATATATATATATATATATATATATATATATATATATATATATATATATATATATATATATATATATATATATATATATATATATATATATATATATATATATATATATATATATATATATATATATATATATATATATATATATATATATATATATATATATATATATATATATATATATATATATAATTATGTTTTGCATTATTATGATATCACAATTTCCTTTTTCATCACATATTTGACATCTTATCTTCTAGATTCATAGATAGCATATATATAGACCTTTATTGATGAACTTGTCAATCAGAATCAGCTGATTTCGGTTGGAGGGGGAGGAGGAGGTGGAGTACCGGCCGGAAGGCGCTTGTTGCCATAACAACTTCCGCCTGAAATCATTTCCTACTTAGCCACTCAAAACTCACCCGACCTCTCAAATCATACAAACCGACAATAGTGGGATTAACATGACCTAGAGAGAGAGAGAGAGAGAGAGAGAGAGAGAGAGAGAGAGAGAGAGAGAGAGAGAGAGAGAGAGAGAGAGAGACAGAGAGAGACCTTTAAAAAAAATGCCTCCCGTCTCTAAAATGTTCCGCCGTGCATATCACACGAAATTAGTGCAACTTTTCGTAGAGTTTTAATTTCACGCTTCGTGTCATCACAATACTAAACTCAGCTACTGCATTTACTTAGCACTCACAGGAAAGAAACACACTGCTCACACTGTCTAAATGTGAATGATCAGGCGATCAATGACCCCCAATAAGGAAAGGAAATAAAATATCACACACACACACACACACACACACACAGACAAACACAAATCTACACGGGAAATTGATCGTATGACTGGCAAGGAAGTGGCCATCGGCAGTGAACTAATTGATCATTGGTATTCGTCTGCCATATATATATATATATATATATATATATATATATATATATATATATATATATATATATATATATATATATATATATATATATATATATATATATATATATATATATATATATATATATATATATATATATATATATATATATATATATATATATATATATATATATATATATATATATATATATATATATATATATATATATATATATATATATATATATATATATATATATATATATATATATATATATATATATATATATATATATATATATATATATATATATATATATATATATATATATATATATATATATATATATATATATATATATATATATATATATATATATATATATATATATATATATATATATATATATATATATATATTCTTTCATTTAGAAAAAAAAATTCTGCTAGGGTGGGACGTTTTCAACCTATGCTGCAGAGAATAGAGTTAACCTGCTCTCGTGCCCACGCTCTTGAATCTTCTGAGTTTTCCACCATCTGACTACGACTACAGAGTCATTCTGAAAGTAAATCTGTCTGTGGTGTATAACTCTCACCTAACTCCTCTGACTATAAGAAAAATCTTTGACTTCTTAACTTCCAAAGTAGCGTATTCTGATTCTCCTCGGAGATCTTAATTCTTGGAGACTTTATTGTTCACCACCAGCTTTTGCTTTCCTCTCCCTTCACTTACCATCCTGGTGAACTAGCCTTCTACTTTGCTATCCTCCATGGCCTAGAGCAATTGGTGCAACACCCTATTTGTATTCCTGACCGTCTTGGAGATACGCCCAACATTCTTGACCTTTTCCTAACCTCTAATCTTCTTGCTTATGCTGTTGCCATCTCTTCTCCATTGGGCTCCTCCGATCACAATATCACATCTGTATCTTGTTCTATCGCTCCAATCCCTCCTCAGAATCCCCCTAAGTGGAGATACCTCTGGCATTTTTGCCTCTGCTTGTTGGGGAGACTTGAAGTGTTATTTTGCTGATTTCCCTTGGAATGAATGCTGCTTTTGTTTGAGAGACCCGTCTCTGTGTACTGATCACATAACAGAGGTGATAGTGTATGGCATGGAGGCGTGCATTCCTAACTCTTTTTCTCGACCTAAACCTTCCTAACCTTGGTTTAACACAGCCTGTGCTATACATGATAGAAACGATGCCCACAAAAGGAACTTGAGCTTTCCATCACCAGAATCTCATAAACTTTATATTTTTGCCCGGAACCATGCCAAGTCTGTTCTCCAACTAGCCAAAACATCCTTCAGTAATAGAAAGTATCATTTTTTTTTTTTCAAGATCTAACTCGCCTCGTGACTTCTTGCATCTATCCAAAAACATCTCCAACAACTTTGCTTCTTCTTTTCCTCGTTTATTTCAACTAGATGGCAGCACTCCTATCACATCTATCTCTTAAGGGGGCAGGGGGTTGTAAAATCCACAATCCCATGTTAAATTGCCTATGTTCATCTTGTATTTCGTCCCTTATTTAGAGACCAATTTCTTTAATTTAAAAAAAAACATTTTAATCAGGAAAGATAGGAGAATAATGTCTGCTATCGATTTTTCTTGTACGATATTTTTTTTTTTTTTGTTCGATGAAAAGTAAAAAAAAAAAAGAAAAAAAAGTCAAAAAATCAAAATCAACTCCAAACAAAAAAATTCGATAGCAGACTTTGTTCGCCCTGTATAGTTTCATAATAGCCCACATATGTCCAACAAGAATAACAACGGAGGAAATCATTTTTATATCCCAATTGAGATATTGTGTCATTTAATTTAAGGGGATATTATAATTAAGCTATTGCAGCTAGGAACTTGAATTTCACATGATATATACATCAGAATATGTTGAAAAAAAAAATGGTTATAGTTTCATTTAGTTACTTCAATTAGTTTTGTACATAGGCGTAAAGGGATTCATGATTTCATGCTTAATTTCCGAGGGGGGAAGATAATTTTTGTTTGTTATATTTGGCCATATTTCTAAGTAAAAACCAGTACCTAACTGTTTAAAATAAAGAAAATATTAATACGAAATATATTTGATACAGATACATTGATTATTTGCGAAAAAAAATAATTATATATTTTTATTATATTCTTCATATATAAATCTGAGAAAAATAGTTAGAACTAAAATTTCGTGCTTTCTAATGCTGTACGCAGCGGGAGAATCGTAGATTTTTATAGGAAAGTAAATAAAAATGGGTGTCAAAAAAAAAAAAGGGCGTGGGAAATTATCATACATGTTTCCCAGAAGGCGAAACAGTGGAATTTCATTACGGAAGACCTCATTACATAAGAAGAAAAAATATCAAAACGTTACATATATTAAAAGAAGCGGAAAAAATGCAGAAAATTATAAAAGAAGATTTTTTTTTTCAGGTCCGGATCCTACAACCCCCTGTTAAACTAGACTCTTCACTCAGACTTTTATTAAAGATTCTATCCTGGACGATTCTGAGCTTGTTACTCCCTCTCCTCCACTCTCTGACTACTTCATGCTATCTATCAAAGTTCTTCACAATGATATTTTCCATGCTGTAGCTAGACTAAACCTTCGGAAGGTTTATATACCTGAATGGGTCCTATTATTCTCCGAAACTACGCCTCCCTGCTTGCACCTTGTCTAGTCAAACTCTTTCAGCACCGTCTGTCAACATCTACTGTTCCTTCTTGCTGGAAGTTTACCTACATTCAGCCTGTTCCTAAAATGGGTGACCGTTCTAATTCCTCTAACTGCCGTCCTATTGCTTTAATTTCCTGCCTATCTAAAGTTTTTTTTTATCTATCCTCAACAGGAAGATTCTTAAACATCTATTACTTCATAACTTTCTATCTGATCCTCAGAATGGGTTCCGTTAAGACCGTTTTACTGATGATCTGGATTTTCTTATTCAGTCTTGGTTATTTAGAGATTTTGGAGAAACTTTTGCTGTTACCTTAGACATATATAAAGCTTTTGATAGTCTAGCACAAGGCTTTGATTTCCAAACTACCCGCCTATGGCTTCTATCCTTCTCTGCAACTTCATTTCAGGTTTCTTTTCTGACCGTTCTATTGCTGCTGTGGTCGACGGTCACTGTTCTTGTCTTAAATCTATTAACAGTAGTGTTCCTCAGGGATTTGTCCTATCACCCACTTTCTTCCTATTATCCATGAATGATCTAAACTAAACTTCTTGTCCTATCCATTCCTACGCTGATGATACCAGCCTGCACTTTTCTAACGTCTTCTCATAGACGTCCAACTTTTATGAAGTTAGGCGTTCTGAGACTTCTCCGCCAGTTTTTCTCACCCCCTAGCTGCTAATTCTGTACAAGAGCCTTATCCGCCCATATATGGAGTATGCCTCATATGTCTGGGGGGTTTCCACTTATACCGCTCTTTTAGACAGGGTGGAATCAAGTTTTTCATCTCATCAACTCCTCTCCTCTAACTGTCTTCAGCCTCTTTCTCATTGCCGGAATGTTGCATCTCTAACTATCCTCTACCGCTAATTTCATGCTAATTGCTCTTCTGATCTTACTAACTGCATGCCTCCTCTCCTCCCACAGCATCACTACACAAGACAATCTTCTTTCTGTCACCCCTATTTTGTCCACCTCTCTAATGCAAGAGTTAACCAGGATTCTCAGTCATTCATTCCTTTCTCTGGTAAACTCTGGAACTCTCTGCCTGCTTCTGTTTTTCCACCTTCCTTTGACTTCAACTCCTTTAAGAGAAAGGTTTCAAGACACTTATCCTTTAATTATTAACTACCGCTTCGAACACTTTTTGGTGACCGGAATCTTAGTGGGCTTTTTTTTTTTTTTTTTTTTTTTGCTCTTGGCCGGTGTCCCTCCTACATATATAGAAGAAGAAAAAAAAAAACTCAGGAAGACCTCAAAAGGTGGTTCCTCTGGTGAGCGACTCCAATGACCCGTACTGGCAATCTTGCTGATATGAGTAGCCTCCTCTCTCTAAATAGGGCGGAGCCGGGGCCGTAGCCTCCTTTAGCCTCGCTCGCTATGTCATGGGGACAGGCAAGTCCCCCCACCACTACAAGGCGTTTCCCATAATGGAGGTCATGAGACAGAATAAAGGCCAGTGGCTTACTGGGAGATTTAGAAGCCGTGGCAGTCACAAGTTTAGGACAGTTGAACTTAAGATGCCCGGTATTTTTACAATAACGACACTTGGGCTGCATGCTATTTATATCTGGGAGTGTTGTGCACCATGGTCCCAATTTGTCTCCTTTGGAGGCTTGGTTGAGACTTACTACCAACAGAACTTATCCTTCCAGACTTATTACCACCGCCACTACTGTAGCATGGATTTCCTGCCAGACCGGCGCCAGCCGCTCCTCCAGACAAACCGTGACTGGCGCCAGCAGACATCCTGCTTATCGAACGAGACACAGGTCTGTGGTCTAATATATATTCATCTGCTCACATAGCCGCTTCCTTCAAGGTCTTAAACTTTTTTTTTTTTCGGAGCAATGGTACAATTTCCTCAGCTACATTAACAAACATCAATTTAACTTCAACTCAAAATAGGAAATAACCTGCTCGCTTTTCGAAAGTCTCCTCGATGTAGCGAGCACAATCGAGGTAAGAGTCACCAGGCCTTTTTTTTACCTCGGAATTGTAACCTATAGGCCTCGGGCCGTAGTTCATAGGCTCTAAGAATGTCAGCCTTAAATTCATCATAATTTTCCAAGTCATCTAATGACATCCTGTCATAAACTTCTACGCCTTGCCTTTCAACATTAACCACAAAGCCAAACCAACGCACCTAAGGCCAAACACTACTGCCTTCTTGTCAAACCTCCTAAACCACTCTGTCACCTTGTTTTTTTTTTTTTTAATCAAACTCAGGTATTAGCTTTAAGCTGCTTACAATCTGGCTCTATAATTTATCTTACTTCACTACTTCTCTTCGATTACCATGAAGTGAATTAACCTCCATTCAAGTCTTTTCTAACTCTAATGTTCTATTCTTCTCAGCCTCCTCTCTCTATACCTCAAGTTTCCTGGATTCCTTAAGCCTCCTCATCATTCAATCTCCTCATATCAGCTTCGGTGTCCAACTCAAGCTTCCTCAGCTCTCTCTCTCTCTCTCTCTCTCTCTCTCTCTCTCTCTCTCTCTCTCTCTCTCTCTCTCTCTCTCTCTCTCTCCTGTTCAGCCTCCAATTCAAACCTTGTAGCTTATATAGCCTCCTCCAGCTCCATTCTCCTCATCTTCAATTTAGATTTCATCTCAGACATTCCTTATCTTTGAGAGCTTTCCCCATAATATGCGTGGAGCTGATAGGACGACTCTTAACACTATTTGTAGGGCTATGTGTTTGAAAAAAAAAAAAAAAAAAACTGGGCCAAATCTACACTGCCACTTCCTGTAGAAATGGGGCCTTAAGTCATGAGTCACACCTGCTACCAATCTTCTTCTTCCATAGTCTAGGCTGACTACTAACACACAAAAAACAAAGAAACAAACAATACTGAACTGTCTCTCTCACATGGCCACGAGAGCTTCCAGCTAATTCTGGCGAGGTAGCCAAATTTTGCTACAATCATGCCCGCTCACAGCTACCATTACCCAGGTCAGCTTTTCTTTAGGCTATCTTCCTTGCAGCCTAATATGAGACACAATCAAAACGGATACAGGCACCCACTAGTCGTAAACAGCTATCTTGCCTGCAAATGTGGTCACCCTGTTTCACCTATCAATAAGAAAGGAGATATAACAACTGCCAACTTATTTCACAAGCTGAGAAAGAACTCATCAGGTCACGTGCTAAGGAGCTTAGACAGTCAAGACAACACACAGAATGAAGGTATAATACCATGTGAACTACCGGCCACAAGCTGACCACCCACACTCAGCAGGATAGCATACACGCTTGCCCAAGAACACTTTATCTGTAGTCTTCCAAAGACAGACTCGAAACCCTAATAACGCTGGTGGAGCCTGGGAAGAGAGAAGGCAATTGTAACCCGCTCAAATATAAATAGTCCTCTAACACACTGAACTCTCAGCTGTGAGTCTTCAGACTAGTAGCATTTGACAAAGATGGACACTCAAAACACGAAGAAATTAGCAAGAGACAGAACTGAGATGGTCAAGGAGTTTAAAGGCACTTATCCTTCAATTTTTGACTCTCGCTTTGCATCCTTTTATTGGACTGGCATCTCAGTGGGTTTTTTTTTAATTGGATTTTTGTTGCCCTTGGCCACACTGGCCAAGGGCAACAAAAACATACATAAGAAAGAAAAATGAACCCTTTTATTACCCAGGTTTATTGAGTGAGGTCAGGGTGTGAAGGCTTTTACTTACCACCGCAACTGATAGTTTGTGCAAGAGTAGTGAGCAGTTCGTGGATCGTTAGGTAATCACTAACTTTTGCCTCTCGACGGTATCCCCATGAAGATTTATCGATTGTCATTGCATTCTCCCACTTGTGGTTCTGCAAAATACCTATGGCAATGTTGGCGTTAGGTGCAAGCGAAAGACTGACCTGTTAAAATCTTTTTATGCTGATAATTTATATGCTTCATACTAGCTAACAATTTATGGAAAGAAAGTGATGATAAAATATTCCTATGATAAATGGAAATTTCATACATTTGGCCATAATATTAATAGTAATGATGTCTGAATACGTACCTGGATTGTAGCGGTCTGCACACGTGTAGTATGAGCCATGATGGCAAGGGATGCCTTTACCCCATCTGTCATTTACTACCACCGTGTCCTTAACTGGTGAATCATTGAAAAGCCACGATAAGAAAGCTGTTGAGTTCCAGTACCAGTCTGGTGCCTCCCAGTCACCGTCAGACCAGAGTATCTCTGGCTCGTAGTTGTTTACCTTGTAGAGTGAAGGTTAATGAAAATCATTGAAATTTATGGCAAAATAACGACTGTGCTTATTACTACGTGATCAAATACCCTCTTTTCTATTACGACATGTATATTCACAGCATTAGAAAGACTTGTATTCTTAAATGCTTTAGAATTTTATTATATATATATATATATATATATATATATATATATATATATATATATATATATATATATATATATATATATATATATATATATATATATATATATATATATATATATATATATATATATATATATATATATATATATATATATATATATATATATATATATATATATATATATATATATATATATATATATATATATATATATATATATATATATATATATATATATATATATATATATATATATATATATATATATATATATATATATATATATATATATATATATATATATATATATATATATATATATATATATATATATATATATATATATATATATATATATTGTTATGACCACAAATCTCAGCCCCTTCAAACTGCCACACCTGGACTAGCTTCACTGAGCAACGCCATAAGTGGACTCAGTGCAGGGCTCACAGACGGGTGTACAAGGTAACTTGTGACTCCTGCACCCTATTCACAACAGTCAGGTCACATTAAGTTGAGGTCGCCAGACTGTTTTACCGACCCACAGCACCGACCCACCAAACAACCCTTAACACCCACAGCTCCAGAAGAATCGACAATCACGTCTAGAAAAACAGTTAACATACAATAACACACATATGATTAAGGTATAATACCCTGTTCAGCTTCCACCCACCGTGACAGTCTTCCTCCTACCCAACAGAGTACATAAGAACATAAGAACATAAGAAATAAGGGAAACTGCAAGAAGCGACCAGGCTTACACGTGGGAGTCCCTGTATGAAATACACCTACCTATTTCCATCTGTTATCCCCATCCATAAACATGTACAATCTTCTTTTAAAGCTCTCTAGTGTCCTAGCACTAACTACATGACCACTGAGCCCGTTCCACTCATCTACCACTCTATGTGAGAACCAATTTTTTCCTATCTCCTTCCTAAACCTAAATTTTTCAAGCTTGAACCCGTTATTTCTTGTTCTACCCTGGTTGCTGACCCTAAGAATTTTGTTTACATCTCCCTTGTTATAACCCTTATACCACTGATAGACTTCTATCAGGTTCCCTCTTAACCTACGTCTCTCTAGAGAATGTAAATTTAACAGCTTCAACCTCGCCTCGTAAGGAATACTCCTCATCCCCTGTATCCTTTTAGTCATTCTCCTCTGTACTGATTCTAATAGACCTATATCTTTCCTGTAATGTGGGGACCAGAACTGCACAGCGTAGTCTAGATGAGGTCTGACCAGCGCCAAGTATAACTTTAATATTACTTCCGACCTTCTACTTTTAACACTCCTAAAAATGAATCCTAGTACCCTATTTGCCTTATTTCTGGCTTCTATGCATTGTTTCCCTAGACGGAGCTCAGAGCTAACTATAACTCCTAAATCTTTCTCGTACCCTGTACCTACCAAAGTTTGGTTGTTTACTGTGTACCTATTGTGTGGGTTTCCTCTACCTACACTAAGCACTTTGCATTTATTGATATTAAATTGCATTTGCCATCTATCCGTCCATTCATTCATTCTATCTAAGTCTGCCTGCAAGACGATGGCATCCGATTCTGACCTAATTAATCTACCTATCTTTGTGTCATCCGCAAATTTACTAACATCACTACTAATTCCACTATCCAAGTCATTGATATATATTAGAAATAACAATGGCCCTAATACTGATCCCTGTGGCACCCCACTAATTACATGACCCCACTCGGATTTCGAGCCGTTTATTACCACTCTCTGTCGCCTGTTACCAAGCCATGACCCTATCTAGCCTAACACCTTCCCATCTATCCCGTGTGCCCTAACCTTTCTCAGGAGCCTTTGATGGGGTACCTTGTCAAATGCTTTACTAAAATCCAGATATAAGATATCATAACTATCACCATTATCTACCGCCTCGTACACCTTACTGTAAAAACTTAACAAGTTTGTCAGGCAAGACTTCCCCTTCGTGAAGCCATGCTGTGACTGATTTATCAAGTTATGTTTGTCTAAATGTTCCCTAATGTTTCTCGCTATTATTGACTCTAACATTTTGCCTACAACTGAAGTTAAGCTGACAGGTCTATGATTAGACGCTAAAATTTTATCTCCTTTCTTAAAGATGGGTACTACATTAGCCTGCCTCCACATTACTGGTACCTCCCCCGACTCCAGTGATTTCCTAAAGACAGAAACTAACGGCTCACTAATAATCTCTTTACATTCCTTGAGTACTCTGGGATATATTTCATCAGGTCCTGGTGACTTGAACTTTTTTAGCCTATCTATCTCCTCTTGCACTATGTTATGGAAATATCTGTCAGCTTCTCATTCTCATCTGCTCTAAACACCTGTTCACTATCTGGCATATCCTGCATGTTTTCCTGGGTGAAGACAGTTAGAAAATATTCATTCAGAATTTTACTAATCTCCTCCCCAGAACTAACCAGCACCCCATCTGCTGCCTTTAATGGACCTACAGTATCCTTATTCTTCGTCCTGTATACCTGATAAAATCCCTTGGGGTCTGTCTTCGTCTGGCTGGCTACCTTTAATTCATAATTGTCCTTAGCTTTCCTCGTTAACTTCTTGACTGTTCTAACTAATTCATTATATTGTGTCCTTAAAACTTCTTCACCTGCCCTTAATCTCTTATATATACTTCTCTTACGCCCTATATAATACTTTAACCTAGCAGTCATCCATTTAGGGTCATTTTTTTGTGATCTTATTGTTCTATACGAGATATTTGCTAACTGACCTGTATGAACTTTATCTACGAAATATTTATACAATTCATCTACCTTTACTTCACCTAATTCCCTCATCTCTTCCCCTACCATCCTCTCCACTCCCTCATCTACTCGCCTCGATCTCACCTCTCTCATTTCAGCATGACCTGACATTCCAACATACTCACACCTATCTCCCCCCTTCTTCTTTCCTCCTCCCTTCCGGAGCCTCACCTCACCTCTCTCATCCTGCCTCATCTCTCTGAACTCCGTCCCTGACCTAACCTCACCCTGCATCCTTTGCCAGTCCACTCCTTGGAGGAACCTTTTTAATTCTTCAAAATTTGCTCTCCTAAAGTCAGGTATTTTACTAGTGCTTTTGTTTCTAACAGTTTCTTCCCATTCTAAATTGTACCTAATTTCCCTATGGTCACTGTTACCTAGCTGTCCTCCAACCTCTACCTGCGTGACTGCTTCCTCCCTGTTAGTAAGAATTAAATCTAGAATATTATTCCCCCTTGTGGGTTCTAGGGCTACCTGTTTTAAAAAAATCATCCTGAATTACCTTAAGAAATTCCTTTGCTTCCTTGTTACCTACAATCAGACTCCAGTCGATATTCCTAAAATTAAAATCTACCACACATACCTGACTGTACCTGCCTGCTCTATTTAATTCCTGCCACAGTGAGGTGTTAATTTCCTCTGTACTGGTCGGTGGTCTGTAAACTACCCCTAGTACTACTGACTGCGATCCTTCCTTAATATCTACCCATATCGACTCTGCTTTGTTATCTGTTTTAATTATATTGTTCATACAACACTGTAATGTGTCCCTAAGGTATAACGCGACGCCTCCTCCTCTCCTGTTTTCCCTATCTTTATAGAACATTGTATACCCATCTATCTTAACCTCTGGATTAAATACTTTTCCTGACATATCTAGCCAAGTTTCAGTTAAAGCAATTACATCAAATTTCTCTACGCTCGCTATTCCTCTAAGCAAGTCTATTTTATTCAGAATACTTCTATAGTTTGTGTAATAAACACTTAAGCTATTTCTCACCATCCCTGAGCTAGCTACCGTTCTAGATTTAACTAATTTGCCCCTCGCCTTCTCCTCACTACCCCTTCTTCCCTCCCGACTAACGAAAAAAGTGCTGGAGTGCAGTTACCTCCCGCTCGAGTGTTTCGGCCAAAACACGAACACCCTGGCGTGACAAATGCACTCCATCCCTGGCGTACAAGGTGTCCCTACCATAGAAAAGGTCCCAGTTGTCGATGAATGTCCATCCATTACTCCTACAATCATTCGCGAGCCTGCAATTCACTGTAATAGCCCTGGACAGCCACTCAGCACCAACTCCCCTCCTCGGCAAGACACCACATACCACGGGGATCCCTCCCTTGTCCCTAATCCTGTCCAAAGCCTGTCGAAACCTCCTGATAAACTCCTCACTCCTGACCTTACCAAGATCATTCCCTCCCGCACTGAGAAAAACAATGGGCTTGGTCCCATCTTTTTCCGAGCACGTGTCTAGCCTATCAGCTACCTTCCCTATCCCGGCCCCCGGCAAACACACCCTCGACCTACGCTTCTTATCCCTACCACAGAACGCACTATCTAAGTGCCTAACCTGACTATCACCAAACACAAGCACTCTACCTTGGGGCAGGGTAACTGCATCTGCCCCCTCCTTCTTGCCTCCTACCGCCCTGTCCACCTCCTTCTCCTTCCCTTCCTCCAGCACATTGAGGGGATTCATCGTCTCCACGCAAGATGCCCTGAGGACCTTCATCCTCTTGGCTCCCCTGCACACAACCGACCACTGCTCCTCCGTCGCCTTACTAGGTAAGGTGACGGTGGGGCACGACCCTCCCACAGGAGCTGAGATCCTCTCATAGAACTCAGCCTGTAGGTCTGAGATCCTCTCACGAAACTCAGCCTGCACCACCGAGATCCTTCGATGGAACTCATCCTCCACCTCTGAGACCTTCGCAACGAAGGCCTCGAGAACAGGAGAACTAACACAACCAGTCGACTCAGCAACACAAGGCGCCATGTCTACACTAGCCAGCTATATTAGCGTCAGGTCACTGCTCACTAAACACATCTGTTCACTAGGAACCCTGACCTGAGACTGGAAGGAACCCTGACCTGAGACTGGGGAACCCTGACCTGAGACTGGGAACCCTGACCTGAGTGTTATGGCCTCAAGCCGAGTAGTGTCGTTTACTGCCTCCCGGACAGCAGGGCTTGTCAGGACCTTAGAAGGGGGTAAATTTCACTACGCAGTTTATTATTTAGGTCCTCTGCTGCTGAACTGCATCAGCTCACAGTAGCTTTTAAGAAAAAAAAAAAAAAAAAAACAGGATTATTAAGAAGAGGCACAAGAAACTACAGCAAAAAGAGTGCCCATAAACACACACAGGAGGGTCAGTCACCGCTCACTTCACCAGCTCGACCTGTATTCTCACATAGGTGAGGAGTCACTTCCCTGGGTATAGTGTGTAATTCACAACTACCCTTACTGGCAGACTACCATGGAGACTCCTAATCTATATAAGTATGGCCGGTAATGACTTACTTATCCCCTTAAGGCAACTGACCCAGCTAACTGTTATCTAGGCTTAGTCTCTTTTAAATGTTAGAGCATGTCTCTAACGCGATGCTGTCAAGAGAAGGAGGTACAAGGAAAGAAGTTGGGTGTGCGACACACACACACACACACACAGACACATACAGACACGTGCCCACACCCTCTGCCCGCGGAGTCGTTACTTGAATAAAACACTTAACATTCAAAACCTCTACTGACTAAACAAAAGGGGCTAGATGAATACTGATTGTTTCATTGTTAAGGGGAACTCTTCTACTAAATATTGGGTGAGTCTCGAATTAAATGGATAAGGGAAAGTAAAGAAAATTTAAGTGGGGAACATGAGTAATTGCACGGATAAATATCTTAAGAGTTTCTGGTTGAATACGTACATGACCAGTACGTATCAAAGTCTGGAAATTTGAATATAGCTTGTCTCCCTCTCTTTCTCCCTCATTATTATTTTCTTATGTGTACTTACTTTCTTCATTTTATGTTGCTTTAACTAGCTGTACATTACAATATATATACATATATATATATATATATATATATATATATATATATATATATATATATATATATATATATATATATATATATATATATTAAGACACTAGGTTCAACCCCTCTCACAGGTTTCCTAAGCTACCTCCTATATAGGTTAGTGTAGGGCTCAAATACACATATACAAGTTCCTACTGGTCTCCTGTAGTGATTAAACAAATGAGGTCGACAACCTGTTTCACCCTCCCACGGGTAAGGGAGCACTGCAACTGCCAAACGCCTTTAACTTGTTGAGAAAAAATCACAAAATCACGTTCTAGGGGTCACAGCTATGACACAGGACAAACCACTATCGTAAATAAACTGCTGTTTAACAGGAGGATATAATGTTCTGTGTGTGGGTAGTTTGTCTTGAGAGGGTAGTAGCTCACAGAAGATAATAAACCTTATGGTCTCCCAGAGGACTGGCTAGTACCACTTAGACACGGTAAAGCACGGGGAGGGAGAAAACAGCCACTGTTCAACAGAGCTCTATATCATCTGGCTACAGAGATCTCGATATAGTACATATATATATATGTATATATATATATATATATATATATATATATATATATATATATATATATATATATATATATATATATATATATATATATATATATATATATATATATATATATATATATATATATATATATATATATATATATATATATATATATATATATATATATATATATATATATATATATATATATATATATATATATATATATATATATATATATATATATATATATATATATATATATATATATATATATATATATATATATATATATATATATATATATATATATATATATATATATATATATATATATATATATATATATATATATATATATATATATATATATATATATATATATATATATATATATATATATATATATATATATATATATATATATATATATATATATATATATATATATATATATATATATATATATATATATATATATATATATATATATATATATATATATATATATATATATATATATATATATATATATATATATATAGGTCCATCTTCTGGGAAACTGGAGACCATCTGAGCATAGGAGTGAGTACTGTAATATTCTGAGTGCGTGGGTGGTTTGGCCCTATGAACAGTAGCTCTCACAATATTATAGTCTCGCCCAGGTGATGTCTTTTCTGTTTGTTTATCCCTGCCACATGGCTTGATAAGTCCTTTCCCAACACGTGGAAAAAGTATGGTGTTATATACTGTCCTCTGTCTGGATGAGGTAGAAGACCTCAAAGATGTAGCTAATTGTATAAGACTTGCGAGTGCCTACACTATAGGGGATGCTGATCCAAGAGTAAGTGGCAGCAGTAAGAGGAGCTAGTTTTGAGTCGTTACAATATATATATATATATATATATATATATATATATATATATATATATATATATATATATATATATATATATATATATATATATATATATATATATATATATATATATATATATATATATACATTTGTACAGTACAGTACTAACATTTCATGTAACTATTTCAACAACATAAACTTATGTGTTTGCTAAATAATATACGAGTACGCCAGTTCCTGGCGTATAGGAAGCAAAGAAAGGGTGGGTGAGAAGAGAGGAGCTTATTTTTTGGAAGGTAAATCCCCTTCTATGAACACTACCTGCAACGTAACTTCCTTTAAGGTATGAAACCACTCGGCCCTGGTGGTGGATCGACAGAATTGTTGACGTCTTCGTGGTGGCGCATCACTCCCTCATGATGGACCAAGAAGTGACACTTACCTAGTTCTTGATTAAGATTTTGCCTGTAATGCATCACTACGGTGTGATTAAAGGGGTGTAGTGGCCAGGTGCCTAGCGCCTTGTACAGGAAGGATTTTTTTACTAGGAAAGACATTATTTCTTCCTAAGTGCCGCATAACTTCTTGATGTGTCAGTGGAGGAAATATCTTCCGAATTCTCTTCTCTTGCCATTGTCTGTTCCTCTTCTCTCATTGTGCTCCTGAGGGTCTTACTCAGCTGCGACATTTTATGCCCCGTTGAGTCACCCCATCCCATGCCTTCTCAATCAATGACACACAAATTAGGATATTAAAGTGATACTTCGAGAAGTTTCTGAAAGGACTGGGTTTAGAGCTTTTTGAAATTGGCGATTACGAGTTCATCCAAGCCGGTGACAAGGTGTTGGTATTTCAAATCTTCATTTGTATCTGGAAGGCAAATTCTGTTAAATTTTTTGGTCGTATGCTGAAGCGTTTGTGATTGGGGGCGTTCGTATCCTGCGATTCCACTGTGTGTGTGTGTGTGTGTGTGTGTGTGTATATATATATATATATATATATATATATATATATATATATATATATATATATATATATATATATATATATATATATATATATATATATATATATATATATATATATATATATATATATATATATATATATATATATATATATATATATATATATATTATCAGTGGTGCTGTTGTAGAGAGAAAATAAACGAAGAGAGAAATATGGAAAGAACAATAATTTTAGCGAAAAAATGTTTCGTGCTATGTAATGTGGTTTCAGCCATGTGGCTGCCTGCTCGCCGACCTGAAGACTGCGGGATAGAGACACTCTCCCCTCTACCCAACTTTAATTTATTTAAAATTTCTCCCCATTCCCTTTCATGTCATTAGTTTTATTTAATCCCTAATATAGTAGACAATTTGCCCTTCCTCCCAAAATCAATGAATCTCACCCAGCCACTCTGATAAACCCATAGTAACATTTATAAAATATATTTTGATTTTAAAGTAGTGTGTTAAATTAGTGTATTGTGAGGCGCGCAGTCAACCTCCTCCCCCTCTCCGTCTCATCCCAGTTCCACCCCCTCCTTCTTTGTCATGTAATTTTCCCCTGCCTCCGAGCAGAGAGCGCGGGCAAGCTGGTGCCTCATTGTCTTCTGTCTCAGTAGAATCTCTGGGCTTTGGAAGAGCAGGAAACGTCAGTAAGAGAGAAAGAGATTTAGAACCGGTGGGAAATCGTGGATTGTACATTACAGTGCCGTTTTTAGAAATAATTGTTAAGTGTTGTGACAGTGCGTCCCAGTCATTCTAGGTAGGAGGGACTTCCACGTTAGCCTGCCAGAGTTTACCGTCTGAGTGCATTAGCGTTATTTGTCATAGTGGTGGTCCGAAAGCGGTCCTTTGACCATTGTGGGCCTATCAGTTGTTGAGCACCTCTGTTCTGAGTGTTTTTTGTGCCGTTAAATGTGACTGGGATGCAGTGCTTACTTCTGAGGTCTCTAGTGTCAGAGGTTTTTGTTATATTCTGCTGGATTGCAGCCTGTCTATTCTCTCCCTGAGCTTCACCAGCATATTAGTGGTGATTGCCTGTCTTCCAGGAGACTATAGGATGTTCTCTAGCAGGAAACAAATAATATTCTGTGGGTGTAGGTGGCACGTCTCTTGTGGGAGATGGTCCAACAGATTATCATAATTCTCATACCTGTGGATCCTTTGTCCTGTCTGTGCCCCCTTAGCTCATGGCTTACGATTCTTTGTGTGGCGATTGTATTACTCCCTTCCTTGTTTGTGGATTAAACACAGTGACGACCTATAGGGTCTTTACAGCTGTTGGCGACCAGTAGATGGATGGACTCGCCTCTTTTGTGTCCTGCACTAGGATAAAAGGAATTAGTCTAAGGAAAGCTGACCCCAGGTAGCGACAGCTGTGAAGGGGTTGAACTTGGTCGTAACAGAAGTTTCCCAGCCACAAGGGGGAGACAGTTGAGTGTCGTTTTTTTGTTTGTCCCTTGTGTGTCAGTGCTCAGCCTTCACCATGGAAGGGAAGGCTGATAGCAGGGGCGACTCCAGACTTGAGTCTTCTGTGTCTGCTGGCAGTGGCAGTGTAGACTTGGCACAGTTCGATGTCTGAACACAAAATCCTACGAACAGTGTCCGTGGTAATATAAGCCCTACCCACGGTGTTGGTGGATTTTCCAAGACAGAAGGCATGTAGGGGGAGATGAGCTTTAAATCGGAAATGAGAATGGAGAAGGAAGAGGCTAGAGAGATGAGAAGGCTTGAGTTGGAGGCTGAAGCCGAGACAAGAAGGTTGAAGGCTGGCGAAGCTAGGGAATCCGAGAGGCTTGAAGTCCAGGAGGAGGCAAGAATGTACGAGAAAGAGATGAAAATATGTGAAGTAGAGAGGGAGAAGGAGTCTGAGAAGAAAAGAATACATGAGTTGGAGAAAACTCAGATAGAAGTTAATTCACCTCTTGGTGTGTGGAGATGAGGAGTAAAAGAAGATAAAGTGGAGAGCCATTCGGTGAGAAGTTTGAAGTTAATATCAGAGTTTAATGAGAAGGTGACAGAACAGTTCAGAAGATTTGAGAAGGCGGCTGAGTTTGTCCTCAGGAACGTTGGTTTGACCCCGTTGCTAATGTTGAAAAGCAAGGCATTCGAAGTCTATGACAGAATGCCAGGGGAGGATTTAGATGATTATGAGTATGAGGCTCACATTCTGAGAACCTATGAGCTGCGGCCAGACGCTTACAGCAATTTAGAAGGGGCTACAAAAAATTTTTAGCCTAGTGGCTTATATCTTGATTGTGCTCGCTACCTCAAGGAGATATTTGAAAAGTGGATGGCTAGCGAGCGTATCATTCCCTTCTGTGAATTAAAGGTGGAGCTCATCGTGATTGAGCAGTCTGTTAATGTGGCCGAGTAAGAGATTGTCCTACTGGTCTGGGAGAAAAGATTTAAAACACCGATCAGTGTCTCGTTGGGACGTTTGGCGGGGTCAGTGACAGCTTGTCTAGAGGCGCGGCAGGCGCCGGTTTGTCAGGAAGTCCACACAATAGTAGTGGCAACAAGTCAGGACGAGTAAATCCTGTTGGTAAAAAGTCTCCACAAAGCCCTCAATGAAGACAGACTGGAAGTATGGTGCATAGCACTCCCAGATACATTTTGTCGCCTATGAGTCATTAATGTAAGAATACTGGGTACCTTAATTTTAACTGTACTAAATTAGCAACTGCCACGACTTCTAAGTCCCCCCAGAAACCAATGACATTGTGACTCACGGTAGAGACCAGGATAGTGCTGAGGCCTGGCCAGTATTTGGTTGTGAGGGTAGAAAGACAGGAGTAGCTGCCTTTTCGTCTGCTGATACCTTTCAATCAATCATAAGGTCTGGTTTTGGTAAAGTTTCGTCTATTTTTATGTAAAGGCACTGTTAAGATTGATGAGGTTGAGTACCCCATCAATATTTTGAGAGACACAGCAGCACAGCAGTAGTTGTGTAGAAATGTTACTGGGAGGCGATTGCCTCGGACAAGCCCGTGTGTTGCCGGGGAATAGGAGCCGTAGAAAGCTTCGCCACTGGGGAGATGAGGCTTGTGTACTGGCTAGTGACCGCGGATGCGCGGATGGTATTAAAGGAAGATCTTCCATTGTCAGGTCGATTTCCTCTTAAGAAATTACTTTGCAGGTCTGAGTCTGAGGGAATCCTCTGGCTGCGGAAAAAATCCCGGAGGAGGCTATGGCGGAGAACTGAGGCGAACGCCCGGGCGTCGGGCGCCCGCGCCCTCTTTAACTCTTGGGATCGATTGCAATAAGGAAGGACCACCGAGAGACTAGTGCCGTGGGGGGGGGGGGGTAGAATGCCCAGAAGCCTATGCTGCTGCTGGCGAGGTCTGCGGAAGGTAGAGTAAGGCTTGTTCGTGAGTCATTGTACTAGGGCTAATTACATTACCGCAGAGCGCACCACAGGAAGGTGAGGCTTGAGTGTTGGGGTTGGTATAGTTTGTTTGCTTGCTTACCTCACTCTGCGTAACATCTCGTAGGTGACGCTCAGGCAGAGCTGTCACCTGGTTTGGAGGTTGTGGGCGTTGGTACTCAAACTGAGCCCCAGTCTGATGTATCTAGTATGTTATGAGTTACTGCTGAGGGCGGGGAGACTCCTAATTCTGTTAGGGAGGTAAAAGTTTTCTTCCATGCGGAGTATACCAGAAGCCGGGAGCAGGCTGCTCCCCTGCCGGGACCAGACACGGATAGGGTTATCTCAAGTAGTAAGCCACCCCTTTTGATTGACGATGATATAGCTATCAGCGTGCCGAGCGAAGATTCTGCCTCTCGGGGACACGTTGCCTTGCTTGTTGTCAAGACAGGGGTGGGCAGCAAAGAGGCAGTGGGTCGAACGAAGTTAGAGGATAGTAACAATATCCTGAATGGAGGAGAGAAAAGGAAAGAGGTTTGAAGCTCCAGTTAATGTGCCATCCACAATTAAGGAGGCACTTGTGCAGATAGCAAGTAGATACCCATTGTGCAGATAGCACGAAGATGCCCAGTGTGTGGCCGATTTGAAGTCGGGTTGACTCGGGACCAGTTGAAACGGTTTGGTGGACCGGCGAGGTCACATTTGTCACGCGGGCAAGCCTGATTACCTCTTGTATGGGACCAATCTTCCCCGTGCTATGGTTCCTCATATTTTTGCCGTATAAGTGGCACTTTTAGTTTATTCGTCGTATGAATGTGACATCGCGGAGCAGGCAAGGCAGAGTGAAGATGTGGGCAGTGAAGGCCCGGTGGAGGATGTGGTGTGTTCTCCAGTGAAAAGAAATGAAGGGGACAGTGATTTAATCTTGATTGGTGACCTAGAAGTTGTTGTCCGGTCAGGAATTATGATGCCTGGTGGTGCCGTTATGATACACCAGACGGCCATGGCGTCCAGTAGGCGCATTAAGTGTGTCAGGAGTGTAGGGATATCGCTGTTTGGTGATTCTTGTATTTTGTGCCGGAAGGAGATGGCATAAAAAATAGAATAGGTTGTGCAGTAAAGAAAACGGGAAAGGTGGAGTGGTGGAGGTAGGTGGAGTGGTGGAGCAAGGAAAAAGGAAGAAGAGAAGGAAGAAAAAGAACAAGATTCACAGGAGAAGTTAGAGCAGCTGTAACTCCTCGAGGAAGGTGGATATAAATATGACTCTTGCAGGAATAATTCCTCAAGCCAACATCGTCGGGGAGAACGCATGTCCTGGGTGAGAGTCAGAGATATGTCTTGCGGAGGAGTAGGAGGAGGAGAAAAAGCAGCCCAATTTGTGTTCTGAAGAATAACTGAATTGTAGCCCTTTCTGTCAATATTGTTATGATTACTTTGTTTTATGTTGATATAATAGCTCTTTATGTGATTTATTACCCACTTTAAATGTGATATATATATTGTAGAGACATTTATGCAGAGCTGCGAATTTAATTTGTAACCGAACATTTACGCAAGCTACACACCTTTCGAAATTATTATTAACATTGTTGGGGAATTAATAAATAAATCTGATACAGTAAAATATTTAGGAATTATGATTAACCTAAACATCAGCTGCAAAAATTACGTAGCTTATTTATACAACAAAGTCAGAAGGTCATTAGGTGCGTTACATAAGGTAAAACATCATTTATCATCAGACACTGTTAACATTATATTATACTTTTATTTACCCATATTTGTGTTGTAATGTTGTATAGGGCAGGGCAAATACAACTACAATAAAACCACTACAGTTACTTAAAAAATATTATTACAACAATTGGTAAAGAAAAAAATATAATGCTCCCACCGCTTTGTTATTTATAAACTTTAACATCTTGAGACGTTTATAATTTGGAAAGTCTTAAATTCATACATGAACAATTATTTTCACAATCCTCTGTTGCACTTCACACTGCTTTTCAAGTACACAATATCAATACCAAAAATTGCCATCATATAAGACAAGCTTAACAGAGAACGAAGATTTGTCATATATTATGGATGTATCAAATGGAATGACTTACCAGATTGTATCAGATCCATTAGTGATAATTTAATTTTAAAAATAAATTTAAAGAGATATATTTTAAATATGTACTGAAAATTAAGTTGGCATTTTTATACAGTTTTTTTTTATTACCCTTAGGTAGTGGCCTTCTTGCATAAAAAAAAAAAATGCTACTCACTGGTATCACTCAAGTGATTTGTTAATTTGTGAAAGGCATATTAATGTGTTACTCTGACCACAAACATTTTCTTTAGTTCGGACTTATTTATTGTATATATGATTAGATGGTATCTTATATTGGTTATGATGGTATTAAGTATTATTTCTTTGAAAGATTTGGATATCTCATGTCAACATTTATCTATATAATTGTGTATGTCGGTATCACGGTGTAGCGATGAGGCTGTGTATGGATAACATTATTCCTCAAGTTAAGGTACATACTTCAAGATCTTATGGTTTAAATAATTCTAAGTCGAAAATACTTTATACACATATACTGTGTTTTGGTTTATTTTGCGGGAAGTTAACATGTAAGTTGCTGCCGGAACCGATCGCCTGGGTAGGCCTCCGCCTCCCTGCCTTCCTCCTGGCAACGTACTCGAATGGTGCATTGAGTGATATATATATATATATATATATATATATATATATATATATATATATATATATATATATATATATATATATATATATATATATATATATATATATATATATATATATATATATATATATATATATATATATGTTACAGTCAATACCTGAATCCAGACAATTTGTAAAGTGACTTATTTTTTCAGGCAATTTGTGAACTGCCTGGTTAGGTTAGGTTAGGTTAGGTTAGGTTAGGTTAGGTTAGGTTAGGTTAGGTTAGGTTAGGTTAGGTTAGGTTAGGCAGTTCACAAATTGCCTGAAAAAATAAGTCACTTTACAAATTGTCTGGATTCAGGTATTGACTGTAACATATATATATATATATATATATATATATATATATATATATATATATATATATATATATATATATATATATATATATATATATATATATATATATATATATTTTTTTTTTTTTTTTTTTTTTTATAACGTATGCAGTCAAATCCTTACAGGAAACAAGTAGCAAGGGGCAGATTAAATTCTTGCATGTGTCAGTGAAGAACATATACAGGTAACACAACAATAAAGTTTTTGTTATACTACGTTTTAAACATACTACATGGCAACTCACTGCAATTGTCACCCGATGACAATTGACCTCGTGCCAGGCACGTATAAATAAAGATTGTTAACTAGAAAGGTTTGATTCAGCCCAACTCTTATGCTTAGAGTTGTGCTTAACTTCCCTCGTCGTGCTGAGGGTAGGTCTTAAATTTAAGGCAACTCCGAATGTAGCTTAACTTTAAGAGTAAAGCTAAAACGAAGTTAATCAAGGAAAGATGCTGACCGTGGATTATCAGCCCCGTTAGGAATGTTTTCAATGGCCTGAGTGACTCCGAACTGTTGCATATATATTGACTACACCTGCAGGAGTGTTGTTTTTTTTATATATTTGGCGGGAGTTGCCCTGGAGAGCCCAACAGAAAGCAGTGATGCGCTGACGCTAGTAATTAAAGTAATAATGTAGCTCTGCAGCAATGATGACCTTGGATCTTCCTGTGTCTTGTTTTTTGGCGTGTTTCATTTACCTTCTTAGTAATCGAACTCCAAGCAGCTTTTTTGTGCCGCTGAATGAGCGAACCCCTCCAGGCTTCAGCGAAGGTACCTCTGGCGTTTTGTCTCTGCTAGTTTGGGGGACCTGAGGAGGTATTTTGCTAATTTCCCTTGGAATGAGTACTGCCTCCGTGTCAGAGACCCGTCTTTGAGTCCCGAGAGCATAAAAGAGGTGACAATGTCCGGCATGGAGGCGTACATTCCTCACTCTTTTTCTCGACTTAAACCTTCCGAACCTTGGTTAAACACAGCTCGTTTTCGTGCTATACATGATAGAGGGGTGGCCCACAAAAGGTACTTAAGCCTTCCATCACCAGAATCTCATTCACTTCATATTTCTCCCCGGAACCATGCCAAGTCTGTTCTCCAACCAGCCAAAAAATCCTTCATTAATAGAAAGTGTCAAAATCTTTCAAAATCTATGTCTACTCGTGACTTTTGGTGTAACTTTGCTTCTTCTTCTTTCCCTCCTTTATTTCAACCAGATGCTATCACATCTATCTCTAAAGCTGAACTCTTCGCTCAAACTTTTGCTAAAAACCTTGGACGATTCAGGGCTTGTTCCTCCTTCTCCTCCAGCCTCTGACTACTTCATGCTACCTATTAAGATTTTTCGCAATGATGTTTTCCATGACCTCGCTGGCCTAAACCCTCGGAAGGCTTATGGACCTGATGGGATCACTCCTATTGTTCACCGAAACTATGCCTCCATGCTTGCACCTTGCCTAATCAAACTCTTTCCACTCTGTCAACTTCTACCTTTTCTTCTTGCTGGAAGTTTGCCTACATTCAGCCTGTTCCTAAAAAATGGTGACCGTTCTAATCCCTCAAACAATTTTCTGCCTATCTAGAGTTTTTTAATCTATCCTCAACAGGAAGATTCTTAAACATCTATCACTTCACAACCTTCTATCTGATCGCCAGTATGGGTTCCATCAAGGCCGCTCTACTGGTGATCTTCTGGCTTCCTTACTGAGTCTTGGTCATCCTCTTTTAGAGATTTTCAAAAGCTTTTGATAGAGTCTGGAACAAAGCTTTGTTTCCAAAGTACCCTCCTGCAACTTCTATCCTTCTCTCTGCATCTTCATCTCAAGTTTCCTTTCTGACTGTTCTATTGCTGCTGTGGTAGATGGTCACTGTTCTTCTCCTAAATCTATTAACAATGGTGTTCCTCAGGGTTCTGTCCTATCACCCACTCTTTTCCTATTATTCATCAATAATTTTCTAAACCAAACTTTTAATCCTATCCACTCCTACGCTGATGATACCACCCTGAACTTTTGCACGTCATTTCATAGATGTCCAACACTTCAGGAAGTAAACATATCACGCAGGGAGTCCACAGAACACCTGACTTATAATCTTTCTAAAATTTCTGATTAGGGCAAAGCAAATTTAGTATTGTTTAATGCTTCAAAAACTCAATTCTTCTATCTATCAAGTTGACACAACCTTCCAAACAACTATCCCCTCTTCTTCATCTACCCCCCTCATCTACACTGAACATCCTCGGTCTGTCCTTTAATTATAATCTGAACTGGAAACTTCACATCTCATCTCTAGCTAAAACAACTTCTATAAAGTTAGTCTGAGACGTCTCCGCCAGTTTTTCTCACACCCCCCAGTTGCTAACTCTGTACAAGGGCATTACCCGTCCATGTAAGGAGTATGCTTCACATACCTGGGGGGATGGTTCCACTCATACCGCTCTTCTAGACAGGGTGGAATCAAAAACTTTTCGTCTCATCAACTCCTCTCCTCTAAATGATTGTCTTCAGCCTTTCTCTCATCACCGCAATGTTGCATCTCTAGCTGTCTTCTACCGTTATTTTCATGCTAACTGCTCTTCTGATCTTGCTAACTGCATGCCTCCCCTCCTCCCGCGGCCTCACTGCACAAGACTTTCTTCTTTCTCTCACCCCTATTCTGTCTACCTCTCTAATGCAAGAGTTAATCAGTATTCTCAAACATTCATCCCTTTCTCTGGTAAACTCTGGAACTCCCTGCCGGCTTCTGTATTTTCACCTTCCTATGACTTGAATTCTTTCAAGAGAGAGGTTTCAAGACACTTATCCTTCAATTTTTTACTACTGCGTTGGACCCTTTTATGTGATTGGCGTTTCAGTGGGCTTTTTTTTTTATTGGATTTTTGTTGCTCTTGGCTAGTGTCCCTCCTACATAAAAAAAAAAAAAAAAACGATTACATGTTTCCTCATACACTGACTGGATGAGGAGGGAAAGTCTCGCCATCGGTTCAGCTGGGTTTCTTCTATTGACCTTTTCGCCTCTAGGGGTCACCATCTCCTCCATACTAAAGAAAAAGGACAGGAAAGGCAGCTGAGTCGGAGTGGCGGGGCAACTTTGGCTCAAGGGCGTAAATAATAAGACAAAATACACGCGCACGCGCCTTGCGCGAGATCTAATTTGCTTAATAAACGCAAATTTATATATATATATATATATATATATATATATATATATATATATATATATATATATATATATATATATATATATATATATATATATATATATATATATATATATATAATTATTTATTTATCTATTTTATGATTTGACCAAAAAAAAATATAAAAAATAGAAATAAAAAGATTGCACTATTAATGCGAAATTGACAAATATAAAATATAAAAGTCTAAGCAGAAGGCTGAGACGAACTCTGAGAATCTTTGTTAATACGGCCCCTAGTCTCATCAGTCAACTGATTGTCTAAGTGCATCTTTTTTTTTGGTATTGTGAAGAAGTCTCACTTTCACTAATAATGAGTATTCGGTCATGATATTCATTTACAGATTTTGTGATGGGAACACACAGCACACAATTTACACTTTGATTTCTTGGAAAATAAGGCAAAACAGATTACATGTGTATAGAATATTTTGAACTAGAATTACTTTATTAAATCCGAAAGTCTTAACTTGCGGGACACCCTGTTTGTTATGATAGGAAATTATATACACTATATATATATATATATATATATATATATATATATATATATATATATATATATATATATATATATATATATATATATATATATATATATATATATATATATATGTAAGGCATTATCTTTTTTTTCATATATACTAGGAGCCTGTCAAAAATGCTTCAATTAACGGGTATAGCCATGTTTATACTATATGAATTACAGGTTCAAATGTATTCATATTTGGATGATAAACTAAAAGAATTAAAATGAATTGAACTGAGCACGTTACTATATTGATTATTATTATTTGGTCCTGTGAAAGGCCATGATCTGGGTAGATCTAGTAATTGTTTGAGAGGGTGTAAGTTGCCCCTACCGCTGTGCCATATCCTGCAGGACGTCGACAACCATGGATTTCCATCTGTCTCTCTCTCTTGCAGCTCTAATGTTGCCCGCCTGTCATTCCTCCCCGTGCAAGATTCACTTGTCCCTCCATGTATTTAACTCCTGGTCTTCCTATTCCTCTGCTTCCTTGAGCCACTCCAGTCATAATTAGATCATCCAACCCCTTTTTCCTCATTACGTCTGTCTTCCTCTCACCGCCCTCATCAACTCTCTCTCCTCTCACTTATCATCTCCAGTACTGCTTCATTCGTCATTTTTGCCGTCCATGGTATTTTCATCATCTTCATCATCTCCATCGCTTCTAATATCTTTACCATCTCCTAGACAACGTCCAACTCTCCACACCGTATGACAATGTTGACCGCACATAGGTTTTGATCAAACATTTTCTTGTCCGTATTGATACCTTCCTGTTTTTCAACATGCTCCTCATTTTACCAAATGCATTTTTTTTTATTTTACTATTCCTATTCTTCTTTTAATTTCAGTATCGCATCCCACATCTTCTGTCACAACACTTTCCAAATAGCTGTAGCTCGCCACCCTCACTACGTCTGGTCATCACAACGCAACTCCATTCTTGGTCCTGGTGCCTTCTTTTACATTACCATAAACTTTGTTTTTCTTGCATTGATTGTCGAATCTTTAATTCACTTTCCTCTGTTATTCCATTGAAGATCGTTTGCAATTTTTCATTAGTATCTGCTAATAACACCGTAGCATCTGCATATCTCATGTTATTAATATTACTTCCTCTGATACTTATTCTCTCACATCTTCTAATGTTTCTCATTATCATCTCTACATATAGTGAAAACAGATCTGGTGACAGTACATAGCCCTGCCTGACACCTCTTCTATTTGACTGCCACTGTTTCTTCTCCATCAGTTCTTACACAAACCTTCTGTGCCAAGCATAGATTTTTTTTTTATCACTATATTGTTTTTGTCAGGTATTCCAACGTTATATTTTCATTAAATCTGCATGTCTTACTCTGTCAAAGGCTTGGTCACACTCAATAAAACACACGTAAAGGTCTTTCTGTTTCTCTACTATTCTTTCGGTCGTGGTTCGAAGCATGGAAATTGCTTTGTTCGTATATTTTCCTTGTACAAACCAACACTGTTCTTCAGAGAATTCCCGTTTCATTATTTCTCTTATTCGTCTAAGTATAACTTTCAGTATGATTTTAGTTATCTGGCTCATAATGTTGATAGTCCGGTGCTTATCACATTCAAGTGTTCCACTCACTTTCGGTATTGCTATATGTATACAGATGCACACATTTGTTCTGTTATCTGGCCTGATTGGTATGCCTTGTTTGATATTTCTGTTATACTCTTTGCTGTATATTTCCAACTGTTCTCAACACTGAGTTGCCCAGTAGCTCGTTATTCCTGCTGTATGTGAGTGGTGACTCCACGTGCAGAACTAAGTTTGTCCTGACGTTCATTGTGTCCTTATACAGCGTACTAACGGGAGCAGAAATCTGTTCTCTGTCCCCCTTTTTTACTGAAGCGCAATGTATTGTTGTGGGTTGTCTTTTTTTTTTTTTTTGTTGTGTGTGTGTGTGTGTGTGTGTGTGTGTGTGTGTGTGTGTCCAGAGTGTCGCGTGTTGTTAAATGCAGCTGATGCACAGAGCTCGTACCTGTGAGCATTTGGAATTAGAGGACCTTATGATATTCTTATAGATTATAGCTGTCTAGTTTTCCATCAGTGTTCGAATGTCGCAATCTGTATTTTAGATAATTGTATTAGATGGACTGTTCTCTAGCTAGAGAGTATAATACTCTTAATGGACTTTTTTTTTCTTTACTGTGGGCGTCCAACGGGGTAGTATACCTTATTTTGTGTGTTGTCTGTACTGCCTTTGCTCCCTACTACGTGACTAATTAGTTCCTTCTCAGACTTGGGGGATTAAGGTATTTGTTATACTCCCTTTCCTGTTGGTGAGATAAACAGGATGATGACCTTTTGAACCTGGATAGCTGCCTGGATTCGTCATATTTGTGTCCCACACTAGGTTACAGAGCCGTTTTATATATATATATATATATATATATATATATATATATATATATATATATATATATATATATATATATATATATATATATATATATATATATATATATATCCCATATGTGCCCATGGCCAACCCGTCTATTTCATTTGCAACCTTTCTCTTTCTCTAGCTCTTAAGGGACTTCATACCCACTTCCAGTCCTTAGGGAAAATACCTGTGTTCTCTTCTGAGTTCTTCTTCCTGGTTATTGTCTAAAATAACGACTCTGCCACTGGTTCCTTTACCCCACTTCCTGGCGTCTCATTGGTCGTTCTTCATCCCAGAAGTTATATTCGTGATCCATTTCTTTTACATAAATAGAGCCTGCATGCATAGCTAAGGCAGTCCGAGTCATAGTTCCTGTCCGAGTCAGAGCCAGTCTCGGTCGCTCAGTCAGTTCGTGTCCGAGCTACAGTCAGTCAGTCTTTCGAGAGAGTTCATAACAGTCTACTCAGTCATCTTCAGTTCACGAGCAGCAGTTCATTATCACTTCAGAGAGAGAGAGAACAATCATTCGTCACATCTCTAATCATCTGTGTCTCGTCTCGTATCACGTGTGTACATTTTCTCTATTATTGAATCAAGAAGCTCTTATCAATCGTGTCTTTTACTCACTCACATTTACAATATCAGCTTACTACCCACGACCTCTACGCTACCAACGCTCACTACCCGTTCCTCCATGCTACCAACACATCCTCATCTGTTCCAGCGGTGGCAAGTCTCATCAACTCAGGCAAGCATCATCAACTGGGCAAGTATTTCATCTAAACCAACAGTGATGATCATCTAAACATACTGTGGTGATAACGGTGGTCAAGAACACTTTCACTTTTCATTATATTTAAACAAGCAGCGGTAGCAGAAAAAAAAAAAAAAAACATTCGATACAAATGGTAGTCGCACAATCTCGATACAAGTGGTAGCCAGCAGTGATGTGCGACCAAAGACACACGGACTCTCGACTCTCACATATCAAGTACACACTGGGACACGAATACCACGCTCTTACCACGCTCAAATCTTGAGTCACCATACACCCACGTGCTCTCTCTCTCTCTCTCTCTCTCTCTCTCTCTCTCTCTCTCTCTCTCTCTCTCTCTCCTGGCTGCTCCCACGTGCCCCTCTCCCGGTCGCTCCCTGCTCATCACCGCACGTGACCCGCCCCTGTGGCCACACCAGAGTGCCGCCACACCTGTTGCCGCCTGCTCCTGGTCACGTCACCGCTCCTCTTCGCTGGTCGTCGTTCCTGCTTCCTTCCTGAAGTGTGGATGTCCCTTGGCTCCTTCCCCGAGCTACCCCAGTGCTCACGGCCTTTGCTCTTTCCCAGAGCCACCCCCACCCACTCCACCAGTGCTCACCCCAGGCCTCATCGGTCATCTTCCTGGGATGCTCTACTCACAGCTATCATTTCTCACTGCCCGGACCCGTCCAAGGTCACTCTCCCCACGTCTGCCCAGCCGTGTTCCTCCAGTCATCTGCTGTCACTTCCTCGGCAACATTTAAGTATCTAATCTGATTCAGATTATTCTTGTCTTTCCACTCTTCCTTCTTCTGCTATTAAGTGGTGCCTATCTGTCTCTTTATCTCTGTCTGTCTGTCTGCCTGTCAATGTTTATATCCTTCTCTTCTGTCTTTCATTATTATTCGTTGTTGTATATGTTTTCATATTGTGTACTATTCTGTGTTATCATATTGTGTGCTCTTCAGTGTTATCATATTGTGTGCTAGTCTTGGTGTTTTAAATTTCTGTGCCTATTGTTCCTTGGTTTTCTGTTTCTGTTTCTGTTTCTGCAAACATACTCACATTACCTGCCACAATGTCTACTGAAACCACCGCTACTCTTCATATCACCTTCATATACGAATCTCATCACCTTCCTATTTTATTTTTTTTCTGGTGCTGGCAAAGAGACTGTTCATCAATTTATTTAAAAAAAATGAGGAGGAATGCACTCGGAGTGCAGCCACATCTGATAAGGAAAAATATCCTTTTTAAAATCACGTATCTGTCACTAGCCTTCGAATCTCGCTAGCCTGTTGGTGAAATCTGATAAATTTGCTTCTCTCACTACCTTTGACGACTTTACCACTCATCTCAGAAATAATTACCAGAGTCATTCCAACCTTAGAGCCTCTTCTCTTTTCATACTCTCCAAAACATTGCTTCCCCTCCCTGGTCGCTCAACTCCAAGACTCAAAGTGGTTTTCACAATCAAAAGATGAGTTAAAGGGGCTCATAGCTTATATCTTGTTCACCACTTCATTGATGCTCCCAATTTCCAGGTTGCAAGTAACATCGAATTCCTGAAATCAGATTACATATATGATGTCTGGAAAGTCATATCTGATAATCGACCTATACACACCTCTGATCCTGTCCAGGTACTTGGTGCCTCTTCATTTGACTCATTGACCTCTCTTCATCACCCACCTTCCCATTCTTCTTCTCCTTCTCGTGCATGTTACATTAGACGCACATTCCCTTCATCTCGATATCAGTACAATCGATCGAAATCGAGATCAAGAAATGTCACCTGCAACCGTTGCAAGGTGCCTGATCATGTGTAGGGTTGTTCTTCATTCCTCAGGAAGACACTTTTTCAATCCTGAAATATTCTGTTCCTTCCACAAAGGGGTAAGTCATTTCCTGCAAGGAATTATCATGCACAGTCTCAGGCTCCACAATCATCGTCGGAAAACTCTTCGTGATCTTTTCTGACCAGTCCATCATAACGTCATCATCCATCCTCAAATCTTCACCTTCTTATGTACCTAAACATCGTACAAAACACAAGGTATGCTTCACTCATCCTCCTAACTCAACACTTCCTTCAATTAATATTAGCTATGCTACATTATTCAATGGCATTATCACAGATGTTACGTGTCACTCTGCATCATACAAAGTTTTCTTTGACACGGGTGCTCCGGTTAGGCGACTCTCTTCCTCTTCTCAGAATAACATCACTGTTTTACCTCCTGATATTAATATCATTGTCTGTATATCCCCAGGAACCATACATATGTGACTATTTCTGTATTGTATCAAATGTATCTTTCAGTGCTGATCTTCTCATAGGTTTCAGCATCATGTGCAAATATGACATTGTTTTTTTTTTTCCCCTGCCATCAATGAAATCGCTCAAGGGAATACTTATAATCCTACTGTTCTTCCCTCTGATACTTCCTCTCTTTCTGGTGTAGTAAGATCTGTTGCAACTCTTCCTTCTAATAGCGATCAGATGTTATCTACACCGGATTCTTGTGTTATATCATCTATTTTGCCTGTATTACAGCCTCATTCTCAATCAGACAATGGTGTAGCTCCTTATAAACACATTTTGCTAGCAGATCCGGTAACGTTATCTGAATGTACTTTATATGTTGTAAACACTAAGGTTAAATATGCTGTATTAGGCACTGATATCCTCTGTTATGCACGACAATCTCCATGCAAAGGTGTTGAGTTAGAATCCGTTTTTTACCGCAATCGATGACAAAATATTCTGCAAAATCAAGCTGAAAAATGTCACATGAACGCTTGTCAAGCTGAAAGTAGGTGTGCTACTCGCAGAAGCACTGCCTTACTCTGAGAAAGTTGTAATCTTGGATGATTTACTTTTTTCTGTACTTGATTTCCCAGAATTTCAACAAGAATTACTCACTCTTCTAAATTCTTTCAGGAATGTTGTCTCGCTCCCTGGTGAACCTCTAGGCCACACAGACGTCATCACCCACTCTATCCATCTGACGCCTGGGTCCAGACTATCTTACACTCCCAGCTACAGGGTGCCACACAGCCGTCTTGTTCTGTATGATGACGCTGAGTGAGTTATGTTACTCCATGTAGTGGATGTAGTGGAACCTTCCTGTTCACCTCATAAAGCTCCCTTATTACTCGTTCCAAAGAAACAAGGCGATTGGCGTGTCGTTGTCGACTTCAGAGAACTAAACGCATGTACCATTCCTGACCGTTCTCTAATGCTGAGGTTAGGTGATCTTCAGTCTCTCGGTGTTTCAAATGCTGTTTTTTTCACCCTAGATTTACACTCAGGATTCTTCCAAGTAGAACTAGAAGAAACTTTACGGCCATACACTGCCTTCACTACCTTCTCTAGTCAATTCATGTTCAAACGCATGGCTCACGGTCTACGTAACTCGCCTTTAACGTTTCATAGACTGATGAATTCTGTTCTCTCAGATCTCATCGGTAAAAGTATGTTCTGCTTCCTTGATGACGTTATCATTGCATCAAAGTCTCTACAGGACCATTTTCACACACTGTCTTTCGTTTTGTCACGCTTTCAAACTGTTGGCTTAAAGATCAAACTCAGCAAATGCTTGTTTCTCCAACAGGAAGTCAAATTCCTTGACCACAAAGTCGACAGAGATGGTATTAACACATTAAATGACCAGGTAAATGTTGTGAAAAATTTCTCACTAATTTCTTACTAATATCAATCAGATTAGGCAATTCATCGATCATGCAGGATTTTATCGCCAGTTCATGAAAAATTTCAGCCTTATCACTCAGCCTCTCATTCGCTAAAAAAAAAAAAATAAATAAATAAAAAAAAATAGTTGCATTCATTTGGTCTGAAAAGGGACAAAATGCCTTCTTCTCAAAACTGCCTTGTTTCAAGCACCAGTCCTTGATTTTTCTAACTTCGAGAAAGATTTAATCTTATACACTGACGCTTCTGGCTTTGGAATCCGTGCTATTCTCATGCAAAAAGATTAACATTGTCAACATTGTGTATTAGCGTATGCTAGCAGACTTCTCAACAAGGTAGAGTAAAATTATGACGTCACAAAGCGTGAAAGTCTCACCGTGATCTGGGCGTTACGTCATTTCCGTGAACTCATCTTAGGCTATAACATGCATGTCCACATTGATCATTGTGCTGTCACAGAGACCTTGAAAGGCAACAACTTCACAGATCAATTTTCTCGCTGCCATCTCATGATTCAAGAAATTAATCCTACATTTTCATATATTCTCGGCAAAACAAAATTAGTAGCGGCAGACGCACTATCACGCAATGTTGCCGCTATCTTCGCCATCACAGAGAATACTGCCATGCTAACCATGGATGAAATAAGGAAACATCAACATTCAGATGCGTTCTGTTATAGTGTTGCTTATTACCTCGAATCTGGTGATGAAACATATCTTTTTAAGTTGCAATGAGTGCTGATAAGTTTTTTCATGCAAGACGATCTCTTGTATAAGTCGAGTACTCGTAATGTCCCTACTGACAATTCTAGTGAGCGTTTATCTCAGCTCGTGATACCCCAGTCGTTACTGAGTACCATACTTTACCTCGTTCATGATTCACCCCACGCAGGACATCCAGGTCGGGACAGATGCCTAGCACAAACAAAATGATCATATTTCTACCCGGCTAAGAGGATAGGTATCTTTCAGCACAACGCTCACGACCACAAATCGTTTCCATACCCCATCGCTTTCGCTCTTTGATTCTCTGTTGAATTGCTCAAACTTCCACTTTCAGAGACCAGTTATCAGTATCTTCTAGCTTGTGTGGATAGTTTCACTCGTTTCACCATTCCTGTTGCTCTCAAGGACAAAACTGCAACTTTTGTTGGTCGCGTGATCATTGACAACATCTTATCTGACAATGGCGCTGGATTTAATAACTCTGTCTTATAGAAGATTTGTAAAGAATTTCTTAAAAAAAAAAAAAAATGTAACATTGTTCCTCACTCAGCCAGTTCAAACGGCAAAGTAGAACGTTGTAACAAACGTATCCTTGACGTGTTGCATAACAGAAGCGAAGCACTCGTGGGACGAATGGTTTCCTTAGATAGCCTGCTCTATCAACTCAGCAATCCACTCCATTATCAAAGAATCTCCACATTTCGTTCTGTTTAGTATCGACAAGCTTCTTCCATATGAATTTCTTTACAGCGCGACGCGTCCTGTCTACAACATGCATGACTACGTCAAATGTCGTCTCTGCGATTTTCAGGCGATCATTCATGATCGCCTCACTGCATCGTCGATCATTTGAAGCATGTGAACAGAGGATTTGATGATGAGTGTGCATATCAGATATCATTAACTTCTGCTTTAACAGTCCCCCCAACGAATCAAGCTTAACCACACACACGCCTTCTTCTTACAGACAAACTTCGTTCCCACTCTAAGGTTTAATCATCCAGTTTCAACATCCTGTACATATGTGTATATTTCACTTTCTTATATGTGTTGCATATGTATTATATTACATGGTCGTGTCTATATATTATTATTAAGGTTATCGTTCCGTACTCTCTCTCTCTGATGTCATTTATTATCTGTTAATTGCTCGCATCTTGCTGCCCTCTTTATTGTTATGTTCAAATCCGAGAACGCATTTTTCGTGGGGGAAGCCAACTGTATCAGTCTTAACAATTATCATTTACATACACATTCATTATTTCATGTATTCATCCCACGTTTGCCCATGGCCAGCCGGTCTATTCTATTTTTAACCTTTCTCCTCCTTTACTGCCTCTCAAGGGTAAGAGTTCCCCCACCGAGTCAGTCTCGATAGGTCAGTCACTTCTCGTCCGAGTCACAGTCAATCTCTCCCGCTCGCTCTCGTCACCTCCACAGCCGAGAAAAAAAGCTTATTTACTCAGTAAATTTTTTTTTTTTTTTGGAAGAAAAGGCAAATAGGGGGCATTACTTGCCCCTCAAGAGCTGTTACCCGAACAAAGAAACCCACCATTACTATACTAAAGAATAAAAATATAACATCTTAGTTTAAGTAAAATATCATACCTAAAAGGAAACCTATTACATTTAAAGGAAATTCACAATGGAGAGAGAGACAGAGAGAGAGAGAGAGAGAGAGAGAGAGAGAGAGAGAGAGAGAGAGAGAGAGAGAGAGAGAGAGAGAGAGAGAGAGAGAGAGAGAGAGAGATGGAAAAGTGATGTATGGGGAGCGAGGTTATCAGCGACACATAGGCTCTAATCTGATAATTGGACCAGTTTTGGCAGAGCCGCAAGTCAGGGAATCCCCAGAAAGGACAACGCATAAACGCTTAATTCAAAATTGTCAGACCTTAACTAAGTGTGAAAGTTAAGTTATGAGATGAGTTTAATTTCTTCTAGAGTTAGATTTCAGTTTATTTATCTGTTAGAGATATACGAGTATATTAAGGAAATTAGTGAAGGATTATTTCCTGGTTTTCAGGATTTCGCTACGTGGGAAGAATTTGTTGTAAGAGGTTATGTTGTTTTAATTTTCTTTTAGTCTTTTAAAGTGTGGATTCTTGTCGATTTCTAGTTTGTCAAATTTATTTATTTTTATTTTTTTTTACTTTTTTTGTCCTCTGTTGTTGAATCTAATTATTAGTGGTTTTATGTGTGTCTTTAAGTATATCTAATCTGTGTTAAGTGTGTTAAGATAGCGTTGATTTGTAGCAAATGTAGGGCTTTGTTTTGTGTTCTTTTTAGTTTACCAAGCTGTGTACGTGAAAGTGTATGTGTTAATAATAGTGGGTAATCTAAGATTGGAAGAACAAGTGTTTTGGTGTTTTTTTTTTCTTTTTTTAATATAGAATCTGTAAAGTTTCTTTAGTGTTTGTTTCGCTTGTTTTTTTTTTTTTTTTTATGTATATGTGTCTGGTGTAACCATATGGTGTGATTGTGAGACCAAGAACTTTTCTTTCGTTTGTGAATCAATTGTTTTCATCATTCACCATGATGTCGCTTCCTGTTCGTGAATCCAGTCAAATTTTTTAAAATTTATTAACATTGGTTTTAATTTTCCATAATTTTTGAAAATGGTTCACTCTCGATCTCTCTTTATGCTTTGAGATGAAGCATTTCTTTTAATTTGCCACGGTAGGAGACAATTTGTTATGTCGCCTGCGTAGCTTATATTGTAGCCTGTGAGTTAAATGGGTATGTCGCGTGTGTATAATGTGAAAGTGCTGGGGCAGCCACACTGCTCTGAGGAGCCCTGCAGTAAAAGTCAAAGTTGTCAACGAGGACTGTGCCAGCTTTTACGATCGCTTTCCTGACTTTCCTAGAAAGTCACATAGGAGTCTTTGGAGTAAGGCAGGAAGACCGAGATGCAACAGCTTGTACTTCGGTCCAACGTCCTAGACTTCGTCAAATGCTTTAGAGATGTCCCTCAAAACAATGTTACATTGTCCTTTGCTTTGAATTGAGCAATTTGTTCTGTGATGTGTGAGGGCGGATGTATTGCCCTTACCCTGTCTGAACCCGTGTTGGTGTGGACAGTGTAGGTTGTTGTACTTAAGGGGTTGTCTCAGTCTTCTGTTCAGGATTCGCTCGGAGATCTTTCCTGGGATCTCGAGCAGGATCTGTGGTGTTCTAAATAATCCCTCACCAAGATGTCGTGTTCGTCTGCCTAGTCGTTTGCAGCCTCGTACTCGCCTGAAAAAATATTTTCCCATATTTGCCTTTTTCGTTGTCAATTTCTACTTTCTCATTGTTGATGTTAAGTAGATAATGAAGATCACTATTATTTTCCTAAAGAATTTTCTGGGTTTATTGTTATTTGCTGCTGTTATTGCCAAAAATTGGTTCCAGTATTGTCCAGATTCGTGGATTAGGATGTCTCGAAAGTTGGCCTGTAATGTTTAGAATCTATGGTAGAGTACTGCACTCTGTCCGTGAGTGTTGGCGTAGCGTCGTATTTCATTGAATTGTAGTATGAGTGTTCGTGTTCGTGCTTCATGACTGAGATGTGGGTCTGGAAGTGTTTTATGTCTAGTGTAGGGTATGTTGTTAGTGATTGCTGTGTGCATTGTGTTGTGCCATGTATGTATTCCTGAGTCAATGTCCTCAAATGTGTGTGGGGTGTGTGGTGGTTGAGATGCAATTGTTTCAGAGATTTCATTATTGAAGTTCTCCCCGTTGGCTTGTGAGAAACTTATCCTACGTAGTAAGGAAGTTGAATTGCTTTCGTGGAGATAGTGAGAGTGATGGAGATGTGGTCGCTGGCAGGGAGGGGTCCTTGTTTGGTGTGTTGTGGTGTATTCTGTGATTGGTGAGGATAATGTTAAGTGAAGTATCAGTGTTGTGTGCAAGATAGATTGGGAAGTCAGGTCCTAAATGTTGCAGTGTTCTGTTTGTGATGAGACGATTGATGTGTCTGCCAGTGGTGCTGGTATGTCCTAGTGTGGGATGATTGGCGTTTAAGTCAGCAAGTAAGCAGACTGGGTAGTTGCGTCTAAAAAATCAGATGGGAATGAACGGTCATATGGGTGGTTGGTAAAGTGTTGCAATGATGATCTTGCCTATGGTTGTGGTGATTTGTATGGCGAGAAGATCGTAAATGAAATCACCAGAGTTTGTATCGGGTGTTGTGTTTTATGGGAATAGCAGTGATGTTGGTGTGTGTTTGTAGTGTTCTTTGTGTGTCTTTTGTAGCCAAAAATCATTAGGGATTCGTTTGCTTTAACATCATGACTATTAAGAAGAAGAATGTCAGGATTTAGTAGTCTGTATGTACTGGATAGCATGTGTCTTGTGGTTGCCATCGTAGAACGCTATGTTGTAATATCTTCAGTGATTCCGTTATTTACTTTTAGTTTGTTGTTTCTTATGTGTTGCTGTGTGGATTGCTGAAGGGCGGGGAGGCGAGTCATCGCGTTGAGTGAGGCGAGTGGTTTTGAATTTATGTGGGTGAAGTGCTGTGGGCTTCTTTGTTCTGCATGAGGTCTTGACAGTCGCGTTTGCCATATAAACATGTGTGTTGTAATACTGAGATGTGGATTGATTGTCAGAATCAGGGTCACTGTCGTTTTCATTTTATGTTACTGTTGTTTCTTCGACGTGTTCGTCAGGAGCTACGTCATGGGTGGAGGTCTCGTGCTCTGAGTCCTTATCTACTCTACCTCGTAGAGGTAGCCTCAGGAGCGACGGTGATGTTTGGTGGTTGTAAAGGCGCTAGTGTTGAAGGGGATGGTTGAGGTTGACTGGTTGTAGAAGGATATGGGAAGAGTCCAGGAAGAGTCGAGCTTAGTTGTGTCGATTAAGAAGAGAATGTTTATGTCAGCGACGTCGTTAGACCGGAGGGGTTTCCTTGAGTTTCTGATTAAAAGTGCCAGCTCCGGCGGCGATGGCCACTGTCGCAGCCAAGATTTCAGCAATCATATTCTCGCACAAATTTGGGGGGGGGAGGATTTGGATGGGGATAAAGGGGTTGCTGTTCTTGTGGTGTCGATATTGAAGCATCTGTCGCATAACTTTTTTTGGTGTTTGTTTGGTTGTTTTGTTTTCCCTTGCATTTTTTTGATCGACAATTCCCTTGCGTTTTGGGCATTTGTACGCAGGGGTGCGGTACTCACTCCTACAGTTGAGGCAAGTTTTAGTCTGATTAGAACATTGTTGCCAAGTGTGGTCATTGCAATCGCACTCTCAGGTTTTGAAGTATGGAAGCATAGGATATTTTGATGTGATGTCATTTTCGGTAAGAGGCTCTTTATATTTCGTTTTGCCGGACCAGGTAAGCGGTGGGAGGGGCTAAGCTAGGTGGTGATTGGTTGTACTATAACTTTCAACTTCGAATGTCTACATGAATATATATATATATATATATATATATATATATATATATATATATATATATATATATATATATATATATATATATATATATATATATATATATATACCGTCCAGGAGGCGGTAATCGACACTACTCGGCTTAAGGCTATTACACACTATTGGACAGTGGTAGGATTTACTACAAGGGCGATTGTCCAGCGGGGTCCTATACCTCAACTATATATGTGTTATTGCTTGTTAAAATTGTTTCTCCCTAGACGTGGTTGTTGATTCTTTCACAGCTGAGGGGGGGGGGGGTTGTCTGCTCTCTGCATATAAGGCGCGCAGAGAGCAGACGACCTCATTCTCACCACCAACACCGCTGAGAAAACAACCACCAGCTACTGAAGAAGGGTCAAGGGACCCAAAATCCGGATCTAGCATCCATGGCTAGCTACGGCCAAACCATAAGTAGTCTTGAAAAAGAATATAAGGCACTGCTAAGGTAAATGCAGAGCTTGCCATCACTTTTAATGATATATATATATATATATATATATATATATATATATATATATATATATATATATATATATATATATATATATATATATATATATATATATATATATATATATATCGACGACCCTAAGTGTCTTGACACCCCCCTCAACTTTTTCTTCATTAACTTCTGCAACATTCGCGGTCTAAGATCTAATTTTCAATCTGTAGAACACCATCTCTCCTCTTCTAAACCTCATCTTCTTTTCCTCACTGAAACTCAGGTGTCTGAGGCAACTGACAGTAGCCCCTTTTCTGTTCCCTCCTACTTTCTCTATCCTCATTTTCGATCCAAAGCTGGACGCTGCGTTTATGTGTGCAATGACTTAACCTGCTCTCGTGAAAACGCTCTTGAATTTTCTGAGTTTTCCACCATCTTGCTACGACTACAGAGTCACTCTCATACTAAATCTATCTGTGCTGTATACCTCTCACCTAACTCATCTGACCATAAGAAATTCTTTGACTACTTATCTTCCAAAGTGGAGCACATTCTGACCCTTTTGCAGAGATCTCCATTCTTGGAGACTTCAATGTTCACCACCAGCTTTGGCTTTCCTCTCCTTTCACTGACAATCCTGGTGAACTAGCCTACAACTTTGCTATCCTCCATGACCTAGAGCAATTGGTGCAATACCCTACTCATATTCCTGACCGTCTTGGAGATACGCCCAACATTCTTGACCTTTTTCTGACCTCTAATCCTTCTGCTTATGCTGTCACCCTTTCTTCTCCGTTGGGTTCCTCCGATCACAATCTCATATCTTTATCTTGTCCTATCGCTCCAATGCCTCCTCAGGATCCCCCAAAGCGAAGCGATCTCCCAAAGCGTTTTGCCTCTGCTAGCTGGGGGGACCTGAGGAGGTATTTTGTTGATTTTCCTTGGAATGACTACTGCTTCCGTGTCAGAGACCCGTCTTTGTGTGCTGAGCGCATAACAGAGGTGATAGTGTCTGGCATGGAGGCGTACATTCCTCACTCTTTTCCTCGTCCTAAACCTTCTAAACCTTGGTTTAACACAGCTTGTTCTCGTGCTATGCATGATAGAGAGGTGGCCCACAAAAGGTACTTAAGCCTTCCATCACCAGAATCTCATGCACTTTATGTTTCTGCCCGGAACCATGCTAAGTCTGTTCTTCAACTAGCCAAAAACTCCTTCATAACAGAAAATCTCAAAACCTATCAAGATCTAACTCCCCTCGTGACTTCTGGCAAAATATCTCCAATAACTTTGCTTCTTCTTCTTTCCCTCCTCTATTTCAACCAGATGACACCACTGCTATCACATCTACTTCTAAAGCTGAACTCTTCGCTCAAACCTTTCCTAAAAACTCTACCTTGGACGATTCTGGGCTTGTTCCTCCCTCTCCTTCACCTTCTGACTACTTGATGCCACCTATTAAAATTCTTCGCAATGATGTTTTCCATGCCCTCGCTGGCCTAAACCCTCGGAAGGCTTATGGACCTGATGGGGTCCCTCCTATTGTTCTCCGAAACTGTGCCTCCGTGCTTGCACCTTGCCTAGTCAAACTCTTTCAGCTCTGTCTGTCAACATCTACCTTTCCTTCTTGCTGGAAGTTTGCCTACATTCAACCTGTTCCTAAAAAGGGTGACCGTTCTAATCTAATTGAATCTATCCTCAACAGGATGATTCTTAAACATCTATCACTTCACAACCTTCTATCTGATCGCCGGTATGGGTTCCGTCAAGGCCGCTCTACTGGTGATCTTCTGGCTTTCCTTATTGAGTCTTGGTCATCCTCTTTTAGAGATTTTGGTGAAACTTTTGCTGTTACCTTGGACATATCAAAAGCTTTTGATAGTGTCTGGCACAAAACTTAGATTTCCAAACTACCCTCCTATTTTTTCTGTCCTTCTCTCTGTAACCTCATCTCAAGTTTCCTTTCTGATCGTTTTATTGCTGCTGTGGTAGACGGTCACTGTTCTCTCTTCTTATTATTCATTAATGATCATCTAAACCAAACTTCTTGTCCTATCCACTCCTATGCTGATGATACCACCCTGCACTTTTCCACGTTTTTTTCATAGACGTCCAACCCTTCAGGAGGTAAACGTTTCACGCAGGGAAGCCGCAGAACGCTTGACTTCTGATCTTTCAAAAATTTCTGATTGGGGTAGAGCAAACTTGGCATTGTTCAATGCCTCAAAAACTCAATTCCTCCATCTATCAACTCGAGACAACCTTCCAGACAACTATCCCTTCTTCTTCAGTGATACTCAACTGTCCCCCTCTTCTACTTTGAACATCCTCGGTCTGTCCTTTACTTATAATCTGAACTGGAAACTTCATATCTCATCTCTAGCTAAAACAGCTTCTATGAAGTTAGGTGTTCTGAGACGTCTCCGCCAGTTTTTCTCATCCCCCCAGCTGCTAACTCTGTACAAGGGCCTTATGCGTCCATATATGGAGTATGCTTCACATGTCTGAGGAGTTTCCACTCATACTGCTCTTCTAGACAGGGTGGAATCAAAAGCCTTTCGTCTCATCAACTCCTCTCCTCTAACTGACTGTCTTCAGCCTCTCTCTCACCGCCGTAATGTTGCATATCTAGCTGTCTTCTATCGCTATTTTCATGCTAACTGGTCTTTTGATATTGCTAACTGCATGCCTCCCCTCCTCCTGCGGCCTCGCTGCACAAGACTTTCTTCTTCGTCTCACCCCTAATCTGTCCACCTCTCTAACGCAAGAGTTAACCAGTATTCTCAATCATTCATCCCTTTCTCTGGTAAACTCTGGAACCTCCTGCCTGCTTTTGTATTTCCACCTTCCTATGACTTAAATTCCTTCAAGAGGGAGGTTTCAAGACACTTATTCATCAATTTTTCACCAGTGCTTTGACCCTTTTATGGGACTGGCATTTCAGCGGGCATATTTTTATTGGATGTTTGTTGCCCTTGGCCAGTGTCCTTCCTACATATAAAAAAAAAAAATATATATATATATATATATATATATATATATATATATATATATATATATATATATATATATATATATATATATATATATATATATATATATATATATATATATATATATATATATATATATATATATATATATATATATATATATATATATATATATATATATATATATATATATATATATATATATATATATATATATATATATATATTGTAATGTACAGCGAGATGACGCAATGAAGAAAGATTGATCAAAGAGAAAAGATAATAAACGAGGAGAGAGAGAGAGAGAGAGAGAGAGAGAGAGAGAGAGAGAGAGAGAGAGAGAGAGAGAGAGAGAGAGAGAGAGAGAACAAAATATACGACGCGGAGTGGCCGCTTGCTGTCATTAATTTACCATAAGAATTTCCATGCTCAAACACTCTCATTCCATCATAAATTTACCTTATTTCCCTTTGTTCAGTCAGTTTGAATTATCACTGTTCATCTAGTTCCCTTTGTTTTCTCAGAATATTTTTTTTTTAAATAGTGTTTTATTCAAGTAGAGACAGTGCAAGGAGCAGGCGTGTTGCACCCGGTCGTTGGAAGAAGCATACATAATGAGACGTGTTTTAATATTGCTTGTAGACTAAGGCGTTATACTAGGTAGCTGGATCAGTTGCCATAAGGGGAATAAGTGAGTCATTATTGGCCATACACCCCGGCCTATTTATATAGAATAGGAGTCTCCGTAGTAGTCTGCGAGTAAGTATGGTTGTGAATTACACACTACACCCAAGGAAATGACTCCTCGGCTGTACAACTGTACAAGTCGAGATTTGTGCACTGTGAGCAGTGACTAACTCTCCTGTGTGCTCGTAGACACTTTCATAGTAGTTTTTCGTGTCTTTTCTTAGTACCTTGTTTTATCTTGAATCTTACAGCGGGCTGAGGCAGTTCAGCCACAAAGGACCTAACTAGTTAGCTGCATAGTAAACTTTACTACCTTCCCAGGTCCTGGTGCCCAGAAGGCAGGAAACAATGCTACTCTGCTTGAGGCTATAAAACTCTGCAGAGGAGTTGGAAGACTGTCAAGGTGGATGGAAACCCAACAGGGTATTATACTTCGATCAAATGTGCGTTATTGTATGTTAACTGTTTTTCCTAGACGTGGTTGTCAATTCTTCTGCATCTGTGGGTGTTAAGTGCTGTTTGGAGCATCTCCCTTCTCTCTGGGTCGGTAAAACAGTCTGGCGATCTCAACTTAGTTTAACCCGGAGTTACGATCGTCGTGATGAGAGTGCAGGATTGACAAGGGACCCTGTACACTCATCTGTGAACCCTGCAATGATTCCACATAAGAGGTGGCTCAGTGAAGCTAGTCCAGGTGTGGCAGCTTGGTGAAGGAGCTGTGAATTGGGGATGTAACAATATATATATATATATATATATATATATATATATATATATATATATATATATATATATATATATATATATATATATATATATATATATATATATATATATATATATATATATATATATATATATATATATATATATATATATATATATATATATATATATATATATATATATATATATATATATATATATATATATATATATATTGTAATGTACATCAAGATAACACAATATAAAATGAAGAAAGTAATAACAATGAAAGAGAAAACAACAATGAAAGAGGAGACAGAGAGAAAGACAGGTTGGGGAGTGAGACTTAGATGCATCCATTTAACTTGAGACTTAACCAATGTTTAGTAGAAGAGTTGCCCTTAGCAATGAAGTAATCAGTATTCATCTAGCCCCTCTAGTTTAATCAGTAATTTTTTTTAAGTAAAATTATTTGCTAGCGTGCGAGAGCAGCTTTCGGGCGGGTGTCTGTATATATGTGTGGCACCCTCCCGTTTTCTTCTATCCCTCCCCTTAAAGGGAGAGTTGCACTTCCTCTAGACAGTCACTAACCAGCACTTTGATGGAGCAGACGTATTGAGGCGTAATCTAATATTTGACGGAGACTAGGGCGAAATAATATTTAGCCGGGTCAGTTGCCTTAACGGGATACGCGAGTCATTACCGGCCGTACGGCCTGGCCCACTTACATAGACTAGGAGTCTCCATAGTAGTTTGCCGGTAAGAGCTATTGTGTATACCATACACTATACCCAGGAAAGTAACTCCTCGGCTGCGTAAAGCTGCAGTGAGCGGTAAATGACCCTACTATGTATTCATGGGCAGTCTTTTTATTTTCATTTTTTTTTTTTTTCCGTGTCTCCTGTACGTGAGCTTGTGTCTTAAATACTGTTTCTGGCTGAGGCATTTCAGTGGAAAAGGACTTAAGTAATTTGTTTCATAGTAAGCATTACTCTATCCTTAGGTCATGATAATGCATGCTGTCCAGGAGGCAGTAAACAGCACTACTTGGCTTAAGGCTATAATATTCTGTTGGACAGAGGGAGGAATGTTACAGAAGGTATGTGTCCAACGGGGTATTATATTTCGACCATAAATGTGTTATTGTATGTTAACTGTTTTTCCTAGATGTGGTTGCCAGTTCTTTTGAAGGTGTAGGTGTTAAGTGTTGAATATTTCCTTGTCTATGGGTGGGTAAAACAATCTGGCAACCTTAATTAGTGTGAACGGGCATTATGAATGTTGTGAAAAGGGTGCAGGAATCATATTTGAGCCCTGCACTGAGTGTGTGTGTGTGTGTGTGTGTGTGTGTGTGTGTGTGTGTGTATATATATATATATATATATATATATATATATATATATATATATATATATATATATATATATATATATATATATATATATATATATATATATATATATATATATATATATATATATATATATATATATATATATATATATATATATATATATATATATATATATATATATATATATATATATATATATATATATATATATATATATATATATATATATATATATATATATATATATATATATATATATATATATATATATATATATATATATATACACTCAGTGCAGGACTCAAATATAACTCTCCTATATATATATATATATATATATATATATATATATATATATATATATATATATATATATATATATATATATATATATATATATATATATATACACATACATACATATATACAACCACAATTCTCAGCCTTTTTTACAAAGTTGCTGCACCTGGAGTAGCTTCCCTGAATCCTATGTGTACTCATTATTGGGCTCAAATACAGGTGTAGAGGGTCTCTTTTGATTCCTGCATCCTTTTCAAAACGGTCGTAACGCCAGGTCAAACCAATTGAGGTCACCGGTGTGTTTTACCCACCTACAGACAAGGGAAATACTCCAACAACAATTAACTCCTTCCTGCTATGAAAGTATCGACAACAACATCTAGGGAAAAATCATTATAACAAGCAATAATATGTGTGTATATATATATATATATATATATATATATATATATATATATATATATATATATATATATATATATATATATATATATATATATATATATATATATATATGGTTGAGATATAAAACCTCGATGGACAATCCTCCCACTGTCCAACTGTGTGTTACAGCCTCAAGCTGCTGCTGGATGACAAGTCTTGTCAGGACTTGAGGAAGGAGCAAAGTAACACAGCTAAAGCAAGGATACAAACACAATTAAATACTTAAGTCCTCTACCAGTCAGGCACCCTCTAGGAGCCTGAAGTAGTAGCATTTAAAACAACACAACCTCACTATCAAGGGACTCAACTACAAACAGTGCCTACAAACATACAGGAGGGTCATTCACCGCTCACTGTAAAAGAATTCGGCCGACACATACATGCAGCAAGTCACTTCCCTTGGTATGGAATGTGTTATACACGACTACCCTCCCTGGCAGGCTACTATGGAAGACTCTTAAACTATGTAAGTAGGCCGGGGCGTACGGCCGGTAGTAACTCACTTATACCCTTAAAGCAACTGATCCAACTAACTCTTATTCCACCTCAGTCTCCGTCAGATATTAGTGTCAGTCTCAATATGTTTCCTCCATCTAAGAGCTGAGTAGTAACCGACCGTGGGAAATCGGGCCACTCTCCCTCTGCTACTACAGGGAAGGGGAAGGAGGTTTACATGAGAGGGGAGATGGAGTGATGACATACTTACACACATACACTTACGCGCCTCACCCTCTGCTCCCCACGCTGTCTTACATGAACAAAACACTTTACTTCTGAAAATTCTAATGATCAAACTAGCTGGGGCTAGATAAATGATGATTAATTTATTGTCAAGACCAACTTTTCTAGTAAATACTGGGTGAGACTCATATTGAATAGATAAGGGGAAATAAGGAAATTTGCGTGGGGAATATGAGTGACTCCGCGAATAAATATTATATTAGAAGCTTCAGACTCGGTAGGTTACGTGTCCAGGACGCGTCCAAACCTCGTCCCCAGCCCCTCCCTCTGAATTATTTCCTTCTCCATCTCCGTTGTCTTCTCTGTTCTCTACCTTCACTTCTCTGCTAACTCTGACTTCTCCTCCACTCTTCACTACACGCTCTGCTCCATCTGTATCTTTTCCACACCGAACAATCTTCATGGTTACCATGCAACAATGACATCCCTGCTTCCTTGCAACACATATTGAGCCTACCAGGGAAAATAGTCTCCAGGGGCTACATCACAGCAGTGACAGGCAAAATGCATCCCAGCTAAACTCAACTCTCAATTGGGCCTGCATTGCTCACATCATTACTCCCGCTTGCCCACTCCTGGCTCTGTGGAGCCTCCGTGCCACACCCATAAAATTGGCAAAATAAAACTGTCGCTTCATTGCAAAACTGAGAGGCTCCCTTGGGCAGCTCTAAACAAAACAAAATACTTACTCCCGGGTGCGACACCATCAAAATCTGCTTCCGACCGTTAGGCCCAACACTATAATCACTCCACAATTCTCCCAGCAGCCCCTTGATCACACAGGTATCACCACAGTGAGCTGACAGCTGCTTGTTTCCAGAACGCAACATACACATCCCCAAACCAAACCCAAACGTGCACACGTGGCCGTCACAAAACAAACCTCCAACATGAGCCAACCTCCAACATTGGCTCCAACATGAGCCAATATGCCACTGGGCAGCCGCAGCCGCAGCCGCACTGGTACAAGCATCTGCTCCCGTGTGCTAGCCTCTCGACACGGCGCCGCAACACTCACGTCAGATACATCATAACTTACCCCAGAAGATTGAAACAGATTAGCAACATTACAAGCAATCTCCACACAAGAGGAAACAACAACGGCCATAACACAACTGAGAAAGGCCTCCATCAGGCTTGCCAGCCTGACCCGCGCGGTTACACCAAACAAACGTGGTCACACCCGACCAGCGAACCAACCCGCCCTAAACGTTCCTGAGTCATCCCGACTCCAAAACGACCAAGCACCAGGTCATTATGTGCTTCTAGCACCCGTGCCTCCTTAATTGTGGATGGCACACCTAAACAGAGTTCCAAATCTCTGTCCTCCTCTCTCTGCAGGCTCTTAACACACGCTGCCCAACCCTCAGCTTTCTTGCCACCCACTCCTGCTTTGACAAGTAGTTGGGCAGCACACACACAAGGGACAGAACCCTCCTTAACTACACTGACAGCTGTTGCAGCAGCTGCCAGCATGGGTGGCTCACCACGTGAGCCACCTGTCTGGCCCTCACCTTGGTCCTGGCAGGGGAGCAGCCTGCTCCCCGCTTCTGGTGCACCCCGCAGGGGAGGAAACTACTCCCTCCCCAGCAGAGACAGGAGTCTCCCCGTCCTCGGCAGCGACCCCTGATACAACAGAAACATCTAGCTGGGGGCCCGGACTGAGTACCAGCACCCACAGGAACAACATCAAGTGACAACTCTGCCTGAGTGCCACTTCCGAGAGGTCTGCAGGGTGAGGCAAAATATCAAACAAGCAACCCAAACTCATCATTCCATCCTCACCCACAGTAACACTCTCACTAGAGTCAGGTGCTTCTTGCGGTGGCTCTGCGAATCTGCGGTCAGCCCCAGCACACTGACTCAAAGACGAGTCTGATTTCGACTCATCAATACCCTTCCCAGCAATGAGGCAGGCCTCTGGGCATTCTGCCCTCACTGATTGTGAGCTCACTCAAGATATGAGTCACTGGGCCTTTTCTTCCTTCCGCAGAAGTGCAACCTATACGCCTCAGGCCGCAGCTTAAAAGCCCTCAAGGTGTCAGTCTTAAACTTCTCATAATCCTCCAAATCCCCAACTGACATTCTTTCATACACTTCCTAGGCCTTACCTTTCAACATATTAGCTAACAGGCCAACCCACCTTTCCTGTGGCTGATTAAATTCTGAAGCTTTCTTCTCAAATCCCCTGAACCATTCTGTCACCTTCTTTTCATCGAACTCAGGAATCAACTTCAAACTATTCACCATCTGGCATCTGTATCTCCCTTAACTCCTTGTCCTCTCCTCAAGCCATGAGGTGAATTGACTTCATTGCGAATCTTCTCAACAGTCTATTTTACCTACCTACAGAAAAGGGAAATACTCAAACAACACGTAACACCTACAGCTGAGGAAGAATCGACAACCACGTCTAGTAAAAACAGCTAACATACAATAATATATATATATATATATATATATATATATATATATATATATATATATATATATATATATATATATATATATATATATATATATATATATATATATATATATATATATATATATACACCTGCCGGAACGATAATTACTCCCAGTGAGCTCTAAAGCAGTTCAGGGGGTTGTGCGAACTTATCATTAAACCCAGCTGTGACCTCACTGAACGTTTCCCTTTGTGTCTCACAACATAAGGGGGCAGTTACAGCCTGCCCTCTAAAGACAACTCTCTTCCTCCACACAAAACTACAAGCACCTAATAACACACACACACTTCACTCAAAAATGTTAAAATCATAATGGCGACTCCTACACCAGCCTCGGAGTCACCATCTGGGGAGGGGACCATAAATGTCCCCAGGTCAGACTGCCTTTCTGTCGACGACCCTAAGTGTCTTGACACCCCCCTCAACTTTTTCTTCATTAACTTCTGTAACATTCGCGGTCTAAGATCTAATTTTCAATCTGTAGAACACCACCTCTCCTCTTCTAAACCTCATCTTCTTTTCCTCACTGAAACTCAGGTGTCTGAGACAACTGACAGTAGCTCCTTTTCTGTTCCTTTCTATTTTCTCTATCCTCATTTTCGATCCAAAGCTGGATGCTGCGTTTATGTGCGCAGTGACTTAACCTGCTCTCCTGCCCACGCTCTTGAATCTTGAGTTTTCCACCATCTGGCTACGACTACAGAGTCACTCTCAAACTAAATTTATCTGTGCTGTATACCTCTCACCTAACTCCTCTGACTATAAGAAATTCTTTGACTACTTAATTTCCAAAGTGGAGCACATTCTGACTCTCTTCCATTTTGCAGAGATCTCCATTCTTGGAGACTTCAATGTTCACCACCAGCTTTGGCTTTCCTCTCTCTTCACTGACCTTCCTGGTGAACTAGCCTACTTTGCTATTCTCCACAACCTAGAGCAATTGGTGCAACACCCTACTCGTATTCCTGACCGTCTTGGAGATACGCCGAACATTCTTGACCTTTTCCTGACCTCTAATCCTTCTACTTATGCTGTAACCCTTTCTTCTCTGTTGGGCTCCTCCGATCACAATCTCATATCTATATCTTGTCCTATCGCTCCAATCCCTTCTCAGGATCCCCCAAAGCGAAGGTGCCTCTGGCGTTTTGCCTCTGCTAGTTGGGGGGACCTGAGGAGGTATTTTGCTGATTTTCCTTGGAATGACTACTGCTTCCGTGTCAGAGACCCGTCTTTGTGTGCTGAGCGCATAACAGAGGTGATAGTGTCTGGCATGGAGGCGTACATTCTCCAGAACTGTGCCTCCGTGCTTGCACCTTGCCTAGTCAAACTCTTTCAGCTCTGTCTGTCAACATCTACCTTTCCTTCTTGCTGGAAGTTTGCCTACATTCAACCTGTTCCTAAAAAGGGTGACCGTTCTAATCCCTCAAACTATCGTCCTATTGCTTTAATTTCCTGCCTATCTAAAGTTTTTGAATCTATCCTCAACAGCCAGTAAGGGTTCCGTCAAAGCCGTTCTACTGGTAATCTTCTGGCTTTCCTTACTGAGTCTTGGTCATCCTCTTTTAGAGATTTTTGGTGAAACTTTTGCTGTTGCCTTGGACATATAAAAAGCTTTTGATAGAGTCTGGCACAAGGCTTTGATTTCCAAACTAACCTCCTACGGCTTCTCTCCTTCTCTCTGTAACTTCATCTCAAGTTTCCTTTCTGACCGTTCTATTGCTCCTGTGGTAGAGGTTCACTTTTCTTCTCCTAAATCTATTAACAGTGGTGTTCCTCAGGGTTCTGTCCTGTCACCCACTCTATTCTTATTATTCATTAATGATCTATATATATATATATATATATATATATATATATATATATATATATATATATATATATATATATATATATATATATATATATATATATATATATATATATATATATATATATATACTCTACTTCAACCAGATGGCACCACTGCTATCACATCTATTTCTAAAGCTGAACTCTTTTCTCAAACCTTTGCTAAAAACTCTAGCTTGGACGATTCTGGGCTTGTTCCTCCCTCTCCTCCACCCTCTGACTACTTCATGCCATGTATTAAAATACCTTGGACGATTCTGGGCTTGTTCCTCCCTCTCCTCCACCCTCTGACTACTTCATGCCATGTATTAAAATTCTTCGTAATGATGTTTTCCATGCCCTCGCTGGCCTAAACCCTCGGAAGGCTTATGGACCTGATCGGGTCCCTCCTATTGTTCTCCAAAACTGTGCCTCCGTGCTTGCACCTTGCCTAGTCAAACTCTTTCAGCTCTGTCTGTCAACATCTACCTTTCCTTCTTGCTGGAAGTTTGCCTACATTCAACCTGTTCCTAAAAAGGGTGACCGCTCTAATCCCTCAAACTACCGTCCTATTGCTTTAATTTCCTGCTTATCTAAAGTCTTTGAATCTATCCTCAACAGGAAGATTCTTAAACATCTATCACTTCACAACCTTCTATCTGATCGCCAGTATGGGTTCCGTCACGGCCGCTCTACTGGTGATCTTCTGGCTTTCCTTACTGAGTCTTGGTCATCCTCTTTTAGAGACTTTGGTGAAACTTTTGCTGTTGCCTTGGATATATCAAAAGCCTTTGATAGAGTCTGGCACAAAGCTTTGATTTCCAAACTACCCTCCTACGGTTTCTATCCTTCTCTTTGTAACTTCATCTCAAGTTTCCTTTCTGACTGTTCTATTGCTGCTGTGGTAGACGGTCACTGTTCTTCTCCTAAATCTATTAACAGTGGTGTTCCTCAGGGTTCTGTCCTGTCACCCACTCTCTTCTTATTATTCATTAATGATCTTCTAAACCAAACTTCTTGTCCTATCCACTCCTATGCTGATGATACCACCCTGCACTTTTCCACGTCTTTTCATAGACGTCCAACCCTTCAGGAGGTAAACATATCACGCAGGGAAGCCACAGAACGCCTGACTTCTGATCTTTCTAAAATTTCTGATTGGGGCAGAGCAAACTTGGTATTGTTCAATGCCTCAAAAACTCAATTCCTCCATCTATCAACTCGACATAATCTTCCAGACAACTATCCCCTCTTCTTCAATGACA